>NC_085872.1:40135423-40162923 GCF_034702125.1 Engraulis encrasicolus | reverse complement strand
TTATGTGAAAATCAAAAAAGGGTGGTCTGTTCCTTTAAACCTCACTCCCATCCGGGTCACGGCACCACTGTGACGGAGATCATCTTGCACCTGTTCGTCCCCCTCGGGGCGCGAACGTGCGACCTCGTCAACTACATTGGTTCGGAAATGGGAGGCACAGTACGATACCGCTGGACTAAAGGACTAGTCCCCCAGCTCAACGATATCGATGCTATATGAGGCTTTTGGAGGGAGGTTTACTAACGTTCCACGCCAACTCTGCTAGTTAGCTTCCGTTACACTATTCCTGAACCTGGTAGATTTTAGTCTGCATGCTGCCAAAACATGACTGTCATGACTCATGGGCTTGATTTACACTGTAACTGGTCAGATCCATATTTAAGCCTACAATTATTTTGGTGAAAGTAACAGAAGTAATGCAAAAGTAGTGTAATGCCTTACATTTTAAATATTGTAATGTAAGGGATTATGACATGTCATCAGTAATGTAGCCTATCACAGTTTTTGAGTAACTTGCCCAACACTGGTATTAGACAGGTCATCTAGGTAGGTCTTTGCAGATGAAAAAGACCAAACAGATCACAATGACAGACGATTCACAAAACAAATAGTTCTAAACCCTATTCCATGTAAAATTTAAAGGGACAGTTTGGTCAATTTCAACATGCAGTTGTAATGCTCACACTACCCTGGACTTGTTAGTGCCTGAGATTTTTTTTTCTTCTTCTTCAGCCGTTTCCGAGATCCTGGTCATTGTAATGGGGGCAGCTCTTTGTTTACATTTCAAAAAAACATTTTTATTTATTCACGAAAACATCCAAAAGGTTATAAAACATCAGCAGACAACTAGCAAACAGCAGTACCTTTTGGGAAAATATTTGGAGTTGGCCTATGTTTCATTTTTAAAAAATGTAAACAAACGCTGCCCCCGTTAGAATTGCTCATATCTCGGAAAGGGCTGAGCCGAAAAATGTGGCATCACCAGGTACTGACAAGTCAAGGGTAGCGTGAGCAATACAACTGCATGTTGAAATTGACCAAACTGTCCCTTTAAGTAAGCTCTGTTTTTGGCTTTACCTCCATTCCCTCTGTGTAGAATAGATACGGCAGTAATACAGTACATGGGACAGTATCGTTCAACCAAGCATGCAAGAGCACACACACGCAGACACACATACAAACCCACACATGCACACACACAAGCACACACACATGTGAGCACACACAAACACGCACACGTATACATCGCACACTTATTCACACACATACGTACCCTCACTGAACAAATACAAAGCACTTGACTCTTAGGCAGCTCGAAGTCGAGTTCAATATAAACTTCATAATGGGAGTGGCGTGAACCACACCAGCCCTGTTTAACCTCCACTGAACTGATCCCTCGCTCTGGTGACGGAAAAAAAGTGAAATTGAAATGACCTGAGAGGCAGCTTAAGCAAACCTCAGCCTCAGACATAGGGAAAAGGGGGTACAAAAAGGAGAGGGGATGAAATTGATGAAAACGCTGCTCGCCTGAGATATGAAATGACACAGAGAGGACCGTAGGGGGAATGGTGGTTTTGGGGTAGGTGGGTGGTAGGCAAGGGAAGGTTGTCATAAGCTTTCTCTCTCTCTCTCTCTCTCTCTCTCTCTCTCTCTCTCTCTCTCTCTCACACACACACACACACACACACACACACACACACACACATGCACAAACATATGATACGATACCTCCAACTCTTTTTCGCAGAGATTCATTAGACACCTGTGCCCTGAGGCAGATAATACCGGAGCGCCTCGACAATATCAGGCTGACACAGCCCCACATCACTGCTTTCACAGCGGGCTCGCTTACTCCAGCTCCAGCCCAGCCCATTACCCGATGCTCCAGTAGAACTGAATTACCGTGTCCTCCAGCCAGTGATGTACTGTACAGTCGGTGTAAGGCCCTGTCTGCGAGGAACTTTGACATGCAGCCGCGTGTCATTGTTTTCACTCGTGACTAATTTGACCCGCCACTTTTTTCATAATTATCAGCTACGTTCGTGAAAAGCCATACATTTTGACAAAGACACTCTGTGAATGCAGAATTGAGGGGATTTTAATGAAATGTTGTAATGGAATTTGGTGAGACATTTCAGTCCTTTTCAGCCACTCAACTGCCCTTTACCCACACCCCCCACCACCACCCTGCACTATCACAGCCCCCCACCTCTTCCATCGTCCAAAGGGCTTTGTTCTTCCTATCAAGAGCACCGAGTCCAATTAAAGGGTCAGGTGGTCATACAGACAGCTCCCAAGAATGAAGGAAGACCTGATTTAGCCCAAGTTAACCCACGATGCACACATAGCGTATTGCTAGCCATATTTAGAGGCTTGCCTTGTCAGCAAAAGTCAGAATCTCTGACGTAAAAGGAGAATGGTCTGTACTTGTACATTGGCCATTATCGTGGCCATCAATGGATACTCTAACTGCAGGGGCAACAGGAATGCAACTCAGAGTTCAATTATCAGTGCAGTAATAGTAATCCCTGTGGTCATCAGCAACTGTCATTTCCTACTTGGCTACTCGAGAGCCATTGGTCGGTGGTTGGCCTTTTGCGGCCCCGTCCGTGGCGGTGATGAACTGCGAGACTCCCAACATTACGCCGGGTATCCATCAATGGCCTTGTCCCCCTGAGCGTGCAGGGTGGGGGGATCAATAGTAATTTATTGGTAACTTTTCAAGAGGGGCCTCCTCCACCATGAAAGAAAGACTTTGGTGCACCCGTGGAGTTGATTAAAAAACAGGAGTCTGGTGACAATCACATCGATCTGTCATTGCCCACTGCCCTATTCCTAGTCCAGTGTATATGTGTGTATGTCTAGGTAGGTGTGTGTGTGTGTGTGTGTGTGTGTAGATGTGTGTATGTTTGTGTGCGTGTACGTGCGTGTGTGTGTGTGTGTGTGTTGTCTGTGAATATACATCAAGGGGTTAATTACTGCCACTCAACCATCAATCACCTCCCGAACGTTGACTGAGAATATTTTAAACCCAAACACTGGGAGCTAACTGCGCTGTCAATCCACTCCACTTTGCTGGAGCCGGAGCAGCCTGGTACTGTGTGGAGTGTGGTCCTTCTTACACCCCTCCCCCCCTTTCCTCTCCAAGGGTCGTGATGTAACGGGGAGTCATCGTCTGTGTGGAAAGGCTAATGGTGATGGGTGATGGAAACGGAAGAGCTCTCATGCCTTTCTCTTGCACACTAGCGCCCTCTTTTGATCGACTATGGAATGAACAAGAGATGATAACAGGCCAAGGAAAAAAAAACATTTGGTGCATTCTTGTGTACAATCTGGAGCACAAAGGATGTTGAATCACCAGAGAGTTTTTGTTGTTGTGTGGCTGTCCTACAGTAGCTCACATCTATTATTAACAGGAAGATGCATTTGTATGACAAATTGTGATTACATTTACATCCCTTGAGACAAACAGTGAGAACAGTTTAAAGTGGATTCTAGTGAAGGTAGTGAAGACCTCATAGGATTAAATACACTTTTTTGTGATTCTTTCGTAATTGCTTCATATGACAATACTAACATGGATGTATTAAGTTCTAGTTTAAAGCTTGTCAGGAACATTTGAGGGTTTTTTTCCCTTCTTTTATGTTTTTTTTCTTCCCTCTTTTAAAGCAAATTCTTTACTACCCTACTTTTTTATGTTCCCATTCCAAAGTCCTGTAATCAATTCCCAGAGAAGATGAATAATTTATCTAAAGAAAGCTTAAAAATACATTAGAAATATTTATTCTGTTTATTTAGATTAAAGATGGTATCATAAATTGTCCACTGTGTTGTGCAGCCTGCACTGCTGCTGGCTAGGGAGGTTATGGGAGGAGTCTGCATGTGTATTGTGATGCAGGAGGAGACAGTCTGACTGCTCAGCTTCTGATTTTTTTTTTTTCAGCTGACATTACGGGAACCACAGCCTCTCTTCTTGTTGTCCTACTGCTACTGTGAATATTGACTGGCTGCATATTGGAGGTGAGAGAGTGTGTGATGTGAGACTTGGAGGGGTGAGCAACACTAACACAAATCACTAACAACAACACAAGACAGAGAAGCATTATAGAATTATTCAATTGTGTTTTTGCCCTTGCTACTATGTGCAGAATTAAAGTAACAAAAATATTAAATGACACAACACTCAAATACCAACATTGACTAAATGGACTTATGGATGCTCTCCATGACAAATCAAATACAGCACTGAAAACTAGAGCATGCCGAATGCAAAGAACGCTGTTTTTCAACATCTCTTGTAAATTTGTGTTTCACCATCTCTTGTAAATATTTCCCCCATTTCATCTGTCCACTCTACTCCCACCAGTGGCATGTCTGCGGCCTGGATGAGCGCCTTGGTGTGAATAGAGTGCGTTTCAGAACAGGCTGATTGGAGGAATTCATAATGAAAGGTCAACTGTCAGAACACACAGGAGCCAAGAGAGATGGGAGGCTGTTTGGAATACCAAAAAACCCCAGAGAGGCATTGCAGACAGAGAGAGAGAGAGAGAGAGAGAGAGAGAGAGAGAGAGAGAGAGAGAGAGAGAGACGGAGAAAGAAAGAGAGAGAGAGAGAGACGGAGAAAGAAAGAGAGAGAGGGGGATGAGAGGAAGTCAAGAGGATAGACAGATCGAGAGAGGGAGAGAGAGAGAGAGAGACCATTCAGACTTTCTAGTGCACACAATCCAAAATCCTTGAGAGTCCACCTAAAACAGAAGCATTTCGATGGCTTACCTGCCATCACCAACACACAACGCCCCCCTCCCCCAAACACACACCCACACACACACCTTCACACCCTCCCTTCCTCCCTCTCTCATTCTCTCTCTTCCTCTATTTTCTCATGAGCACACACTCACCCCCTGTAACTATCACATCTCTCCACTCATCCATTACCATCTCTTCCAGCCTCTTGGAAAACAATCAGCCCCTTTACGCTTCAAGGCTGAATCCCTGACACCCCATAATATCCCCCCTGCCTGTTGAAAATGGGTCGCATCTGTATCTATTGTGAAGGCTGATCAATGGCTCGGAGCCCAACATAGATCAGCTGAGACAGGGCTCTCATTTACACACGATGGTGCCACACATAGCCTGCACACACACCTGCACCGACATGTCCACGGAGAATGGGCTCAATGACGCAATTGAAATCCCAGCAGGATCAAAACTTCTATTGGCCTCCCTCGTGATTCGTCTGGCACAGTCCTTCTGCCCCACTAACCACTCATTTTGATAGCCGAAAAGCAATACAACTGGCTCTAAATAATACCAGATGATGCCACTGCAAGGTTTGCGAAATGGATTGTGAATTTGTGTATTCCAAGACAGTGTGTGAATAGTTGAAGGTGATCAAGGGAGCCCCCCATTCAAAACTCGAGTTTAATACTTAGACGTGCTCAAACCAAAATGTTGTGCTCAGGAATGTACTCTAACGTCTAAGGAGAAGGTTAACGTATTCAAGCTGCTTTCATGGTCACGCAAAAGTATATCTCAAGGATGGGAGATGTCAAAGAGATCAGGATGCCACAGCAGGACTTTAAGAACCATTTATTTATAGGCCCTACTTAAGTATTTACTTGAACAATGACTCTTTTAACAAGAGATGATTGACACAATTGCTTTGCACTTACTCTCACTCATGTGGAAGGTCAGCTGATATTATTCCATTAGTTGCGGATGAAAGAATGTGTATGTCAAGGCAGTGTGAAGTCGAAGGCCATCAAGGGAGCTCCCCATTCTCCATAAACTCGAGTATAATCAAGTAGAAGACTTGCTCAAACTTAAATGTGGTGCTCAGGAATGTACTCTAACGTCTAAGGAGAAGGATGAAGTATTCAAGCGGCTTTCATGGCCATGCATGGTCATATCTCAAGAATGGAAGATGTCAAAGTGATCAGGATGCCACAGCAGGACTTTACGCACCATTTATTTAATTATTATTATTTAATTAAGCCTATGATTTATTTAATTATCTAAAGTATTTACATGAACAAACCCATTAACACTCTGTTAACAAGAGATGATTGACAATTGCTTTGCACTTACTCTCACTCTTGTGGAAGGTCTCTATGAACAGAGCTGTTCAAGACACAAAAACAGCTAATATTCCATTAATTGCGGACAAAAGAAAATAAGATATAAACACCAACGTTTTGTAGAGGGAGAGAGAAGGAAAATACAGAGGAGCATGTCATTAGCTCAAGAGGCACCCCATAAATTAATGGGGGCACTTCATTATGGCAGGAATTAGTCACCTCAGTTTTTTTTCCTGCTTAACTTTGCCCCTCCCCTTGCTCCATGGTCATGTCACCAACTAGCCCCACTAATTAAGGCTCGCGCCGTGCAGGGCTACTCATTAGCAATATTGTTTTAGTGAGACGTGAAATTAGTTTCAATTCGGTAGGTGCGGGCCTCCTGGCCCCGGAGATAGACCTCTCTGCTGACCTAAACAAACTCACCTGACCTCGTGCGCACGCGTCGCTCTGCCTTCAAATTTTTTACCTGTTCATCTGCCCCGCTGAACTCCCATTAAAGTTTGGAACGCAAACAGAGCCTGCAGACTTCCTTTGCTTGGGTGTGTTTTTCAGTGATTAGCTGCTCTAGTGACATTGCCAGTGCCACAAGCAGCCTCAGCCAACCAGATTGAACTGTAGAGTATCTTTTCTCTACTTAAGTGATAATATGTAGGCCCTGTAGAAGAATATTCACAAGGTTCATTTATGAGAACATTTATAGAAGAAATATAATTTTATATGTATCGTATAATTCTGCAATTAATCAAGACGGTGTTCATCACCACTGTTCATCTCTGTGCGTGATTTATTTCCCAATAACCTCCTAAACCTTGCTGGGATATGCAAAGTCAGGCGTCCTTAGCATAGGAGCCATGTCTAGTGCAGCCAGATATTCGCACACATTTTTTTTCCGCCCACTGGTCTCTTCGCCTGGGCCATCCATTATTCGGAGTGCATTGCAGAGATAAAGAGAAGGTAAACAGGCTCCTCCTTAGGAAGAAGCACCTACATCCGTTCTTGTTGTAATTGTGATTAATTATACCACGCGGAGCACACAGCGCAAACAACGCACAAACAGGCAAAAAGGAGAGAGATGGAGAGAGGGAAGGCAAGAGCGCGGGGAGAGATTCGGTCAAAGTGAGAGGGAGGGAGATGATGAGAGGAGAAGACGATGGGAAGAAGAAGAAGCATATTTATGAGAACCACAGACACCGTGTGACAAACTAAGAACCACTACAAAGGCCCAAGGTTAATGGCTAAGATGGCTACCTGTGGGCAGAAAAAAAGAAGAGCAATGCACACACTGCTACAGACTGTTGACCGAGCAAAGCAGGTGATGGAGAATGGGAGTGTGCATACTGCAGCCGCTCACTCTTGGACGGAGAGACAGGAGATGGGAAGCAAACAGTGAGACAAGTATGATACGCTCGCTGAGCAAGCACTGAAGATGTAGAGACACTCAACACGAATGTAGAGAGGGATTTGTAGGGTCTGTACTATGAAAACAGATGGACATGCATTGCAGGTATGCTTGAAAACAGCCTGATGCAGAAAGTCAGCGACAGAGAGATGGAGACAGGAAGCAGAGTGTTTATACTGGTGAAATAGGCAGTGACACAACTGTGCTCACACAGAGATAGAGATAGAGAGAGAATTGGACTGGGAGAGAGAGAGAGAGAGAGAGAGAGAGAGAGAGAGAGAGAGAGGGAGAATTGGACTGAGAGGAGAGAACGAGAGAGAGAGAGAGAGAGAGAGAGAGAGAGAGAGGGAGAATTGGACTGAGAGACGAGAACGAGAGAGAGAGAGAATGAGAGAGAGAGAAAGAGAGAGTGAGAGAGGGGAAGGGTGAGGAAGAGGGGAAGTCTCCTGCCGAGTTTGTACTCTGGGCCTCATTCCAACCGCACGGGTTGCAGCTAACTCACATGTGTTCCGCCGTGTTCGTGCCCGCCATTCTGCCAAGGCCCTGGCACCCTGGCATTCGCCCTGGTAACGTGCCGTGCGGCTGAGGCCTTCGAAAGCATCTGCGCCACTGCCACTTGCCTGCCACGCCGGAGCAAGGAGCACAGATGGGCAGGAGGTGGCATCCTGGCACCCCCAGCAGGGAGGGAGAGGGTCCAGCAGGTGGGCTGGGCTGGGGTGGGCTGGGCTGGGGTGGGCACAGCCTCACCTCCATCTGAGATGGACACCTGGGAAGAGACTGGAGTATGCGGTGTGCAAGAGTGTGTGTGTGTTTCTGTGTGTGTGTGTGGGGGGGTTGGGCTGTGTGTGTGTGTGTGTGTGTGTGTGTGTGTGTGTGTGTGTGTGTGTGTGTGTGTGTGTGTGTGTGTGTGTGTGTGTGTGTGTGTGTGTGTGTGTGTGTGTGTGTGTGTGTGTGTGTGTGTGTGTGTGTGTGAGTGTGTGTGTGTGTGTGTGTGTGTGTGTGTGTGTATGTGTCCGTGCGCGTGTGTGTGTGTGTGTTTGAAAAAGTCCCTCAATAGTTGAGAGAAAAAGTCCTGCAGTGGTTGTGTTGCCAAGTTCCAGCGTGAAATTCTGTTCATCAACAATCTCATTCTCCCTTTCTCTCCCTTTCTCTCTCTCTCTCTCTCTCTCTCTCTCTGTCTTTCCTTTTCCACATCTCTATCCCTCAGTATCCAGTCCAGTCTGTCTCTCTAACTGCACTGTGTGGTCTCACATCACTTACCTCACTTATTAATTCCCAGCACCCCTTTCCCCCACTTCTTTCCAATTTCTGTAGTAGTCGCACACTGTCCTCAGGTCAGCCTCGGCTTGCGCCATCTGTTACCCTTTGTTCTCACAGGGCCTCGGCAGACACTGATCTACAATCAGTTTTCGCCGTCTTCTCTGTCTCTGCTGCTGCTGGAGAGAGAAAGAGAGAGAGAGAGAGAGAGGCTGGAGACGGTCGTTTAGCCGCCAGCCCGTTGGCGGCACTTTGAAAAAGCTCATCAATCCCAACAGGAGCGCAGTCACGTGCTGAGCCCCATGCTGGCAAGTGCCATTTTACCACTCACCTCCGACTGCCACTGTGCGGAATTATCGACCGCCGTGCACATAAACAGACACGCAAAGACGCGTGGCGCCTGCACGCACTCGGATACACACACACACACGCACAGGCACACACACACACACACATGCACACACGTAAGCGTGCACGCAAAGACACGGCCACAATCAAAGCCTCTGGAACAGCTCCAAACACAGACGACAACAGCACAACATATGTCTCTGCTGGACAGAGGGATCACTTATTGACAGAATCCTGCTGTCGCTTCTGCTAGCTGTTTGATCCATGTTTGAACAAGCCCAAAACATATATCTCCCGCTGCACGGGCGTCATCCGTGCCATTCGCACCGTGGATGAACTCAATAAAAGCCAGCACAAATCACAACATCTGCAGGTGACTAACCTGTTCTCACCTGTACCTGAGTGCTTGTACCTGTATGTGTGCATGTGCAAATGTGTGTATGTGTATATGCTTGTGTGTGCATGGATGTGTTTGTGCGTGCCGTGCGTGTATTTTGGGAGAAGTGGTGGACACAGGCCCGCCGACAGGGGGGGACAAAGGGGTGTGTTGTCACGGGCCCAGGGACATAAGGGGCCCAGAATTGGCTCCCCATTACATTGCATGTAGTGGATAGGGTGCCCTTTCAGATTTTTTTGTCCCGGGCCCAGCAAAAGCTGCATGTCACCCTGCATGTGCAAATGTGTGTATGTGTATATGCTTGTGTGTGCGTGGGTGTGTTCGTGCGTGCCGTGCGTGTATTTTGGGAGGAGTGGTGGACATGTATGGAGGTGATGGGCGAGATCAGCGGAGTGCATTTAATTGTGTGTTCCATCTAATCAAGCTCATTTGACAAGATTACTGACATCAGAGGCCTGACATCTGTGTGTGCGTGTGTGAATGTGCGTATCTGTGTGTGTGTGTGTGTGTGTGTGTGTGTGTGTGTGTGTGTGTGTGTGTGTGTGTGTGTGTGTGTGTGTGTGGTGTCTGTGTGTGTGTGTGTGTGTGTGTGTGTGTGTGTGTGTGTGTGTGTGTGTGTGTGTGTGTGTGTGTGTGTGTATGTCTGTGTGTGTGTGTGTGTGTATGTCTGTGTGTGTGTGTTTGTCTGTGTGTCTGTGTGAGTGCATGAGTGCATGTGTGTATCTGTGTGTGTGTGTGTGTGTGTGTGTGTGTGTGTGTGTGTGTGTGTGTGTGTGTGTGTGTGAATACGGTATGTGTGTTTGTTCCCCTACCCTATTTTTTCATTGGTTTTAAACTGCTCTTGTGTCTCATTTACAATGTTTGATTGTGCGTGGACATGTGTGAGGTACCACAGGTCTTGGAGTCTTACTCCCCGTGCCGGAACAACTATCCCAGATAATCACCCATTCAGAGTGTTGACAGACACTGCGTGCCCCACATTAACTCAGTCTAGCTAGAAAAAAAACACTCTATCTCCTGGGCGAGAAACTGGAAGGCCTCGCCAATTTGCGAGTAGGTGAAGTGAAGTCAGGGTCTAAAAATGGTAGCTTATTTTGATTATGACAGGAGGCACCATCCCCTTGGTGATGAGGAGTATGTGATGATGTTCTAAGCGCAAAATGAAATGTTAATTGTCGTGTCATATCGGGGACTGCAGTGTCTTCATTGAAGTGTAGTGTAACGAGTAGGCTATGTGCGTGGTTGAAACAGTTTCTAGTGGCAGGTGAATGCTACAGCTGGTTTTCAATTTCGCCTGAGTGATTCACTGGCATTTGAAATAATGTTTCTGAAATTGACCACTATTTTCGGAAACCTCTTGTTGATACACCTGCAACATGATATGGCTCACCAAAGCCTGAGATGAAGCCTTTCAGCTATTACATATTAGCATTCCATGAATTCCACCACATGCAATGTGCAAATGTGCCAAAATGTGTCACAGTAAACAACATAAATTAAACATCAACAACAACAACGACCACGACCACAACCACAAGACCAACAGAAACAACCCCTACTCTGAACCACCAAAAGTTTGTTTTTCCAAAAACTTATTCTCACCCCCTCTTGCGAGCCTTTACCTCCCCCCCCACCCCCTCCCACAGGAAGGGTGAAGCTGGCAGTACACCCCGTGTGCGGTGACCTTGGAAAACGCTGAAGCCTGAGTGGGGCCCCTCGGCATGCGTTTCCTTTCACTGTCGATGACTTTCAGCGAGCGCAGATCAATACCCAGCTGGCACCAGCTCCACAGCCAGCCGTGGCGGCCGCCGCTTACTGCATCGTTAATGAGGGAAAATGTGTGTAATTACTGAGGGAGAGGAGATGGTGAGAGTGGGGTTGAGTTGGAAGGAGGGGGGGTGGGGGTGGTGGTTGGGTGTTGGCGTGAGCGTGTGTGTGTGTGAAAGGGGTTTGGAGGTGGAGATTTTTATCTGCTGTGGCGCTTATCGCTCCTGGAAAATGCTGGACATCTCGCAGAGAGCTGCATGCTGGCTGCACGCCCACACCACAAAGTGTCATTTTGGAATCCAGGCATGGGCACAGGCTCTGGTGAGTGTGCAGCAGCCGTAGTGGTGGCATTAAAACGGCGAACACACACACACATACACACACGTGCGCGCAAACACACACAGACACACACGCATGCATGCACACACACACACACACACACACACACACACACACACACACACACACACACACACACACACACACACACACACACACACACACACACACACACACACACACACACACACACACAGAAAGAGAAAGAGAAGGAAAAGAAAGTTATTTGTACCATTGAACAAGGACGTGGTATCTCTGGCTGTGCATTAAAGAAGGGTGAAGACATGCCCGGAAAGCATCTGTGAGTGGGAAGGCTGATTCACACTCACAGAATCATGTAAATGTAAGCAAACACACATAATCGTGCAAAGCCAAAAACACACAATGCTCACATCATGTATGTGCACATCACACACACCGAAGGCAACCGAACTGCAGCATCACATTGTCAGGGGATTACAAAAACAGAATGTATGCACCACCACACATAGCCTATGTATTCACTAGTGAATGTTTTTGTTTTGGTTGTTTGCTTTGGTCAGGAACCCACACAAACCTGTTTGGCACACTGTGGTGTGTGGGCCTGAGGGGCGCAGCAGAAGAGCCAATTGAGGAAATGAGGAAGATGGGCCAACAACAGCCCCCTCTTCACACCACCACCACCACCCCTTCCCCCTACAACCCCCATCGCTACTACCACCACCCCCATATCGACCAGGTCAGGAGATGAAAGCGGGCTACGAAAAGCATACAAAACAGCCTGAACTTTGCCTGACCCAGCGACGGACGCGTGGAGGGAAATGATCTGGGGGCGATCAATCGGCGGGAGGCTGGCCTTTAGCGTAGCCAGCTGATGAGCCCGGCGCGCCTCTGGGGCGAGAACATAAAGGTGCTCCCATTCATTAAGTCACATTAGCTCAGCCAATGGATGCCTTTAAGTGGAAATGCCAGAGAGACCAAAACGCTTTCCTTTCTCCTCTCTCTCAACTGCCTGTAATAGCTCCAAAAAAAAAATGTATGGTGCGTTCAATAGGCACCCGAGTGACGCCGTTATGGATTGGTGTACGAGCTCAGCTGAAGTGAGAGGAAGCGATGTTTCTTAACCATTAACTTTCACCACTCCACACTTCACACCGTGAGTTGCTGAGTAATTCACTGCATAAGGAGGGCCCCGGCCCCTTGGTCCAATTTGCTTAATGGTATTCACGTTCTGATGACTATCATCGGGGCTGGTGGGCTATCGCAGGCAGCCCAGCCCAGCTTATTGAGTTGCTTGATATGTGGCTCTGACTCCCAGGGTCCTGCGCGGGAAATTCGTTAGTGGCTGCTGCTCCAGAGCCTGTGAGAGTCATGGACGTGATCCATCATGTGTCTTGCTAGCATGATTACATGAGCCGCAGCCCTCTAATTCTGAGGACAGAGTAGATGACCTGCATGAGCGTAGTTAATAGCATAATACTGGCATGGATTATGCTCGTCTCACCATGCGCAAGCCTGAGGCAGGAAACACATGAAGGGTTGGACGACTTGGTTGTGCACGGGGGAAAGAGAGGAATATTTTACTCCAACTACCCACCAGAGACATTGTTCTTCTCATGCAACTCAACTTCCCTTCACATTATCCACAATATAAACGCACCTTCGACCTCTTTGTAATAAGCAGTTTAGAGTTAAATAGGTAACGTATCAGAGTAAGTGTCATGTGAGGAATAATTAAACCCAGAATACCCGAAAACAAAAAGGTTCTCGTTAAATTCATTATAGATAAATAAATTATTGCAAGATTATTTAATCCATAAAGTATTGAGTTTCCAGTCACCTTCAAGCACCTTGAGGTACATTATCAGGGCAAAAAAACTATCCGCCTCCAAGACTGTTTCGTCAGTGCAATCAGTGCAATTACCTGGATGAGTTGCACCTGACCCTGGTTACAAATGGCTCTGCCTGCAAATTGAGTTTTCATACAGGGTATTATATGGTTGTGACGTCATCTGTCGAATGCTCCATTCATTTCAACGGGGCTCCCCAACGTTCGGACGTCTGTTATTTTTCGATAACGGACGGGTTGGTCTATAACAGACCGCTGTCAATGGCAACAAGACTTTTCACTGCTAAAGCGACTTTTCAACAAGACTCTAATCAGCTGCTGTGATAGACAGCACCCGTTGTCCTGGCTACCGCTGTCAATGGCAACAAGACGTTCACTGCTAAAGCCACTGGCTTGTATACAAGTCAGTGGCTAAAGCGAATGTTTCATATCACTCCGCAGGGGGTCCGGTCTTTTGTCACTCTAAATCAGCTGCTGTGATAGACAACACCTGTTGTCCTGGCTAGCCTACCTAGCTGTTGCCTAGCGGTGTTCCACAACGGCACTGTTTTGTTTTGCGCAGCAACAATCTTAACATTAAATAGGTCTAAAGAAATGTCCCCGCATGTGTGAATCATTTAAGTATATCCATATAATAAGCGGGTTAACTTTCGGCGAGTCGGTCGCTTTGTGGAATAGCAGCACTTCAGAGAGAACAAGACCCCTCCGCTCCGCGTCGGGGTCTAAAGATTCTCTCTGTCGTGCTGCTATTCCACGGTAGCGACCTTCTCGCCGAACGTTAACCCTTACGTATTATACCCCTTTTCCCAGTCAATGACTTGTTCATTTAACATTCCTGTAATTTATTGTGACAACTCAAACACATTTACCCATGTCAAAACAGCCAGTAGGCCTACCACATGCAGGGAAGCGGACAAGGGGGTACAAAGGAGTCAGCTGTCCCGGGCCCAGGGAGATGGTGGCCCCAAAATTGGGTCCTCATTACAGACTTACGGGCTTTCAGATTACTTTTTCCCAGGTCCAGCCAAAGCTGTCAGCGGCCCTGAACACATGCTCACAACATGTAATGCTCCCATGAAATACAAGCATGGGCACTGATCCATCTTTTTACCAGGCACCTGATGGGATATAGAGCTTACCATGATGGGTGCATGACGCGGCTGTTATGGCAATTTCAAAGCCTCAGACCTCAGCACCCGCTAGTTCCGGGCGGCCAGAGCTTCCGTTATCAGGACAGACAGAAAACATCAGACTTCAACCTTGATGCGCAGAAAAAGATGAGGATAAAGGGCATTCCTAAATCCTGCTCTACAATCTATAGGTCTGTAATAAAGTGAGGTGGACCTGGAAGGAAAAACTGTTAAAGCGTCTGTCTTTCAACGGCAGGCTCATTCAGCTAACAGTATGTCTCCGCCATAGCATCACCTTGGAGGATTTAGTCTTCCCGCCGATCCCCAGCTCTGGAGCAGACAGCTGTCGTTTTGAGGTATTGATTGGACTAAAATAGCATTTCATTTGATTTGTCAAGAGTGTCGAGGGAATCAAAGATGTCTTTGTTCATGCATGGCAACTTTCAATGGCACCAAACACAATCACACTAGAGCTACAGCAGGTCCAACAAAAAAGCATGTTAAATAAACACAAACCATGCTCAGTGTGTCAAGAAAAGCAATCCCAATATGGATCAGTGTACTGGGGTTACCAAAGTAAATAGGTGGTCCGTGGCAGAGGAAATAAAGGAAAGAGCTCACACAAACACACATGGCGAGATAGGGAGAGGGGGTGAATCAGAATGACAGACACATGCAAGCGGACACAGACAAATGCACTCGTACATGCACTCAGACTCTCACATGCACACACATGCGCATGTGTGTGCCCACATGCACAATCTATATTGTGAAACCACTGTATGTAGCACTGACCCTAATGCTTCCGTAGACCTCCCATTAGTAGGCCCAACATTGGGGAACTTTACTTTCACAGCCTAATGATATTGGAAAAAGGACTCTGAGCACTTACCCACTCATCTCGTACATATACCATGCTGATGCATGGAAAGAAAAGGCTCCGTGGTCAAAGTCCTTTTCCCCGAAAAAGAGGATAGAGAGCGTGAGTGAGTGAGAGAGAGGTGCAATTTTCCTCACCAGACAGGGCTATATTGATTTTCAAGAGATATTTCCTACACCACAAAACTGTGTTACTTATAATAGGATCCTTCAGAGCTTTACTTCAATTGAATACCTTCAGGGGATTTCACTTTGAGTTGTCTCCCTATTAGACAGAGGTGGGGGGCGGAAAGGGGTGGCGGCAGCCTGGCGGGGGGGTGCTGTTGGCATAGAGAATACGAAGAAGACAGACAAGGTTTACACAACACAAAAACCGAGGTCTGGCACAAATGCGTCAAAAAAAAGGTACGATTTCACACCTCGCAGCCAAATTAGCACAACACAGCCAATGGAGACATGTCACACAGGCCCGCCCGTAATAGCTTATTTTATTAGCCGTCATTAGGCTAATTAGAGCAATGCCTGTAAATGTCACATTAGAGATTTAAAAGAAAATAAACAAGCCGAACAAGGTAGAGGAGGTTAATTAAGAGCTTGTTAAGACGGGGAAAAGCCACATCCTTAGTGACGCTGACATCACGGGGGAGAGGTTCGCAGCAGAATACCCAGTAAGTAAGATAAATATCTCAGCCGTCTGCATGTGGTGGGAAGGCGTGGGGTGGGGTGGAAGCAGCTTTACATTCTGACACAACAGGGCCATGTGCAACAAATGCTCAATATAAAAACCTCTGGAGAGTGTGCATGCCCACTGAGGACGATGGATGGGGGAGCGGTGGAATCCACACAGCATTTGGTACCCATATACCCACCGCCACCCCCTGAAAAAAGGGGGTGCTGCTATCAAGCTTTGAAACATTAGTCTTGCACATCTATGCTAGTAAGTTCAGATGTAGCTTCCTAGGACTGCCACATGTGGCACAAAGAGTAGAGTTCTGTTTTATTTTTCATGGGATGTGACAGCCAAACTGGGTTGGTGGAGCAACTGGGTTGGTTACACAAATGATTGTGAAAAGACAGGGACACTGAATCTGCAGTACAAACCATTGAACCATCACCTCGAAAATAAATAACATGTAAAATGGCATATTTTTATGCAAAACCGTATCAGTGGTTAAAAGAAAGCTGGATGGAAATTCACCTTTCCAACCATTTAGCATACACACATTATTAGATAATGAGGTGAGTGAACTCAACTGCACACACAGACACACACACAAACATACACACACATGCGCGCGCACATGGGCACACACACAACACACACACACACACTCAGACGCACTTCGGTGACACAAACCTTTGGTGTACTCTCTGTGCTCTCTCTTGTTTACCTTGCCTCCGTATTGAGACGTCGGCGGCGATGTGTTTATTCACACTAACTGATTTCCCCTGATGCAGGATTGCTGGCTTTAAGCTAATTGAATATCCTGTTAATCCACTCTCCCTGTCTCTCCTCAGAGGTGCAGAGGTCCCCTGACAGCTGTGTGGGTGCACGACAGACAGCGGCCAGGGGGAGAGGTGTAGGGAGGGAATGAATACACAAAGTGACACTTTTCACCAGAAAGCCATCTTAGCTGTGCCGGCCGAGCGCCAGCAACAACACTTAAAGGCCAACTTCCGATAAAACTCAGTTTTACTCACTCCTTTCGAAGATCGGACGGTCACCCCAAGTTAAACTCACTTGCAAGGCTCTCATAGCGGTGCGTCAACTCTCCTGGCTGTGTTTCCCGGTGTTTCCCAATTTACATCAATAATGCAGAGAAACGAGCGAATCACGAAAGCCTTTCTGTGTTTCGTCACGTCGAAAGAAGGCGTTGCCCACAAAGGTTTATATCGACCCATTTATCTAAAAACATGTCGAGTAATTTTTTTCTGCTTGTTTTCAAAACAAGCAACGTCTGGTGGCTCGAAACATAGCTTAGCTTAGCCACCAGCTGATTGCTACTCTCAGGTACACACACAGCACAAAGCCTCATACATAAAGCCGGCTCACTCTGGTTGCTCCGTGCCTGCAGCTCGCCTAGGGGTCGCTGTCGAAAGAGCACAGCCCTGAATGGAGCCTGCACGCCTCCGTTGGCGCCCCTATAGTGCAGTACCACCCGGAGAAGTGGCGACTCTGTTTCCCATTACATTCTCTCCCAGAACTGGAGGACTGAGCCAATCAGAGACGCGTTTCTTCGAGAGCAGGAGGAGTGAGCCAATCAGAGACGCATTTCCACGAGAAACACGGAACACTCTCTCGTTTCTCCACAAGCCACCTTGCCAGCTTGCAAAAACGTCTTGAAACAAAGCAACCAGAACGTTTTTTAAAACAGGACCAACGCGTAACACATTCAATAACAATTGGGAACACGGTAGTATTAATGAAATAACGTCGAGAGGCGATCTTTAACTAATTGAGGCTCCACCCTTATTAATTTCAGACCTTTTCACCCTTTTAAAACTTTTACGCCGCGAACTTGTGTGACTAATTAGCTCCCGAGAAAGTTTTGACTAAGTTTTGCCAGAAATGTTTTAGTGTGTTGTGTTATGAGGAAAAAATCGCATTGCAGAGCATCTGGAACTTGTGCTACTTCATGAAAATTGGTGTTAACTTTACTTTAATCAAATTTACATGCACGTTAGCTAAGCTCTTTGTATGCTTTAGGTGTGTTATATTCGGCTCTCATATGTTCAGCAAAGCTGTTCCTCCTTAGAAACACTGCAGGAGGACATGTGTTGTTTGTTCATAATGTCTTTTTTGGCACTGTTACATTTGACTTGGCATGCATTCTTGTGAGACAACATTTTGTGTGTGTGTGTGTGTGTGTGTGTGTGTGTGTGTGTGTGTGTGTGTGTGTGTGTGTGTGTGTGTGTGTGTGTGTGTGTGTGTGTGTGTGTGTGTGCGTGCGTGCGTGCGTGCGTGTGTGTCTGTGTCTGTGTCTGTGTGTCTGTGCGTGCGCATGTGAGTATGTGTGTGGGTGGATGCAGTCTAGGACGTGCAGCTTCCCCATATGCCGTTTGATTCCTGAGCTGCTACAGTTCTCAGAGGCTGGCTCAATGTCTGGACTGACAACGACACCTACAGTCAGAACGCTAGCACAAAACGGATTCAATGCTTATCCACATTATCGTCACTCCACTGCCTCTTTCTTAGATTCAGTCTCTGCCTGCCCTCCCTCTAGCCCACCCCTCATTCTCCCCCTCCCCTCCTCTCCTGCCTGACTTCCTGCCATGTCTGTCCCTCTCCTCCTGCTCTGCCTCCCTCTTAATTCATAATTGAAATTGCAGTGCATAACTCAGTGGGCGTGCCAAATCGAGAGAAAAAGTCAAATCTGCTCCGGTGTTTTCCTAGGATATTTGGAGTTAATTATTAAAAGGGCAACTCATTCCAACCCTTACTCCCACCCTACCCTCCTGGCCCTCTTTTCCGCCTTCACTCCCCCTACCTTATCTCTCTCCCTCCCTCTCCTGTTCCTGCCATCCTACCTCCCTCCTCCCCTCCATGCCTCCCACTGCAATCTCCCTTATCGTTACAGCCCCCACCCCATCCTATCCCTCACCAACAAAGCAAAGCACATCACTGTGTACCGCTGGCACAGGGCCTGCTGTGGGCACTGACACCCCAAAAATGCCCGGCTTGCTCCGAGCCCACCCAGCACGGAGCATACCGATGAAAAATACATCAGTCGCTAGGGGGGAGGCAACTGTGTAAAATATTAAGGCCATTGACAGTTCTTATATGTCACGTCCCTGTTGGAGGGGGGTGCCGGGGAGAGAAGAGGGAGGCTTTGGTTTTTTAGGGAAACGCGTCGTCATGAATAATGCAAAGCAATCTGTCAGAAGTCGGCGGTGGCAACACGAGGAAAAACGCCTGTGAAAAGGACGAGTAAACAGAGAAAACACAGAGACATGGGACGGGAGCCCCGGCGTCACGCTTGTCGGACGTTTTTCCAGCAAGATCCGACTCGTGCGCATATACCCTGGGAGAAGATTCCATCACGCACAAGTGGATCCGTTGCGGGGCCCGGAAACGAGCGGTGCGCCCAGAAGCAGTGGGCGTGTGGAGGAGCAGCGCAAAACTACAAAATGGCAGGCCCGAAAAACGACAAGTGCTCTTTCAGCCAGGGCCCTTAATTTTTGTCAACGACATCGAAATCCAGCTGCACACTCTTTTCCCAACGGTGCAGAGCAGCTCTTAACAACAAATCCATCAGAGAGCGGGCTGCAGCGCAACTTAGCGAAGCACTAAGAGGACACTTTATCTCCTTTCACTTATTTATTTAATTTGGTTAAGAGCCGTGACCGCTTTTATTTCACACACAGTTTGAACGGGATACATATCTAGTATTCTGGGCTCAACGCTTGTTTTTGTTGTTTGTAATATTTGTTATTCGCTTGCCCTGTATTTCAGCAAGTGTTCATGAAAGTTTCATGAGCCAGTAATAGATAATTGTTTTCCTCACATAGCGTATTTAAACAGCGATGAATGTCAGTGTATTTCTGGGCTGTAAAACTTCTAATAAAAATGGATAGTCCCATCCATCATGAATGTAATTGTTTTGTATGCTGCTGTACACGTCTGTGTCAGCTATAAGCAAAGAAAGATTTAAGAATCGTCTCTGTGGTTCCCTGACTTTTGGTCAGTATTAGATCACACATGGCATCCCATGGATTAGCCGTGACACTTTTTACCACAATGATAAGAGGCACATGGTGCAAGGAGGCAGCTCATGACATTCGCTTTCCTGTCGGAGTTTGTGCTTTGCTCCAGAAAGCTGGGAAAAATGTAATAACTGTTGAGTGAGTGTGCTGTTCATGCGAGCTCTAATGGTTTGATGTGATTGAACTGTGAAATAGCGTAATGTGTCGATAATCAGTTGAAACGACTGATTAAAACACCTCTGCAGCTCTGTGCAAAGCCTCTCCTCTAGCAACACATAGGCTACGTTTCCAGATGATATAGGCCTACTGTTAGGGCTCCAGCCAGTGCTGACATCACTTAGTCTACAGGAAAGAACTGGGTAAAACATGTCGTTTTAAACTGTTTCACTGGCACACACTGACACAGTGAGAGCAACCCACATTTAGGGACAAACTACAGAAATACACACAAGCATCCTCTCTGTACACAGAACTGCACACGTGCGCGCGCACACACACACACACACACACACACACACACACACACACACACACACACACACACACACACACACACACACACACGTCCAAATGCACAGACACACGCAAACACACACATGCACACATTCTCTCTCTCTCTCTCTCTCTCTCTCTCTCTCTCTCTCTCTCTCTCTCTCTCTCTCTCTCTCTCTCTCTCTCTCTTGCTCTCTCTTTCATAAACACAAACATACAGACTCACACCACCCACACATACACATACACATAGACAGACATACAGAAACGTATTCCCATAGACAGAATATTGGATGAGCCAGACTGATGGTTATGGCATCTGCTGAGGCATCCACATTGCAGTCTGCTGGTGGACTGCCAGGCGTCTGCACTGCCACATATATGCCTCTTGTTCTACACAGCATGGACACCAAAGCTGTCTCTGTCTCTCTCTCTCTCTCTGTCTCTGTCTCTCTCTCTCTCTCTCTCTCTCTCTCTCTCTCTCTCTCTCTGGCTATATGCACATAAAGAGAGGCAGGGGGGGAACTCTAAGCTGAGGGCACTTTCATATTTATACTGTTGTGCGCTGAATCCATCTAATCTGCCACGTCCCAGAAGGGAGCCACTGTCCTCTGTTGTTTTTCTCGCAGGCTGCTGGAATTATCACATCACATGAGCACACAGAGGCACCCCTGCCAAGAGCTCAGAGCCATTCTCTGTGTGCCGGCCGCTGCTGATGGAACCACAGTCGGCAATCTTTGTTCATTCACATGCGTCTGTTTAATGGGGAGCACTTAACCTTGCCTCTTGCCTCGCACAACTAGAATGCCTAGAATGTCTAGAATGTCTCTCTCACTATTTTTGTTGTTTTTGCTTATCTTGTCAGTATTTTAGTTGTTGTGTTGTTCACAAGTGTTAGTGGAATGGTTCTTAACCTTTTTTTCTTGAAGCACCCCCTAACCTGTGCCCAAGACAAGCCGCGCACCCCCAACCTAAGGAGATTTCTACTTTTCCAAGAAAAAGCTAGCAGTAGGCTATATTTGTACAATAATTTCATGATTTCAGACATTAATAAGACTTTAATGCTTTATATGTGACCAAAAAACGTTTTAAGTGGTCTTGATTTGGAAAATTAGTAGTGTCAAATCAGCACCCATCATTTTGGTCACAACCTCAACACAAACAAAATTCTGCGTACCCCCTAAAATCTCTGGGGGGGACAAAGTGGTCCTTGGTCTGACAAAGTTTGAGAACCACTGTGTTAGTGGAATGACAGATCGTCCAAACCCAGCTCATCAGCTGCTCTACTGGACAACAGCTCCTCATCCATCGCAGAAGTCCCTCTGCTGTCATTTTTGTCCCTAAAAAGTAGGCAGATATGAAGGCTGTGCATCTCTTTTGGGGCACAGAAGAAAGACAGAAAGAAAGAAAGAAAGAAAGAAAGAAAGAAAGAAAGAAAGAAAGAAAGAAAGAAAGAAAGAAAGAAAGAAAGAAAGAAAGAAAGAAAGTTACCAATCGAATTAGTGTGGTATTTCTGAGGGGAAATGTTATTAAAGAACTATCTAAATGGCAATCTTGAAATCTGTCTACAAAAAAATATAACTAAAGCAATCTCCTTCAGTGTGTTGTAGCCTAGTGCAACAGTGTGTAACACATCTTAACATTTATTAAATGTATCCCCAGTGATCTGCATATCCAAAACTGCAGAACACTCCGCAGCTTCAAAGAAACCAGACGCCTTTGATTCTGGTGGACTTGACCAGCTTTTGTACAAAATATCAGACCTGCCATGCTTTTCAAAGCATTTTGGATTACATTTGAAAATCATGACTGAATGCCGTAGACACATAAACAACTCTTTTTTTTCAATCATTTCAAAAGAGTTTCAATATTTCATTGTTCATCCGTGGATACGCATGTCTGTGAAGAGACTACAAAGTAAACACAAACAGGGGCTTCTTCTCTCTCAAGTGTAAGGCAATGGAGTTAACTGCTGGAGGTCTGAAACTACAAATTTAGGCCGCTCTATATATGGCTCCGGCTTCCGACGTCGTCTTCATATTTATTTTAAATGCCTGATATTGGATGGACAGGCTGCAGGGTGCTGTGGAAGCTTGTTGGTGGTCCAACCATGTGGCCAGAATTGAGACGTCAGCTGTTGTCAGAGCCTCACCCAGTCAATTTGGAGGGTGCGAAACCATGAGTGCCAAACTAAACTACCATCCTCACATTTCTGTAAGACTGTCTGCCCGCACGACGAGAAGGGTGGATCAGCGCCGAGTCACAGAACATGCCTCCACCACTTGACTTTCCAAGCCGCCGGAGCAAGAGAGAGCACCACTGGAGGCCACCGGCGGCCAATTAACACGTTTAGAAGTGGGCTGTGAAATCCCCAGCCCCTCCTCTTAATCTGTGAAGGGTAGTGTAGGGTTCACAGTAAAAGTGGACAGTAGCAGCACCTACAGTGTGCACCCCCACCCCCCATATCAAAGAGGGGAGAGACTGTTGTCTTTGTAGCTACTATATCTGTTGTGCTGAAGTGATCGTGTACATGTATGAAGGATTTTCTTTTGTGATGGACAGAACTGTACAGCTTTTTTTCAGTTGTAGCTTACAGGTTTCAGCTCACAAAAACCTCTATCAAAAGGAAAGAAACTGAGACTTTGAGTGCATTCCAATATGCGACCTTGCGTCCTCCACTTGTGCTTGTGGCCTTGCCCCGCCTCCTGGCCCAAATAAAGTTTCCCCGCTGTCAGCCTAGCCAAAACAATTTTTGGGGGACTATTCTTCATTCACCATCCAGTTTGCAAATGAGAAAATTACTTTACAATTTACTTGCAAGATATTAAAATACAATTGCCAGTGATGTCATAATACTTCCTAGTTTGAGGCCACAAGCACAAGTGGAGGACGCAAGGTAACATATTGGAACGCACACAGTATGAGAGACCCAAAGGTGAGACGGATTAGAGTCAGTAGCATGATGCTCTGAGCATAGCTGGATTGTCCATATGGCACAGCTATGCCCGGTGGACTGTTGATGACTGTTTTGGCCTGGCCCTCCCCTCAATGGTATCAGTCCTCATGCCGCTACCGTAGGCCTCTTTGAGATAGTGAGAACCTAAGATAATGAGAGGGTCAAAATAGCGCCTATTAGATGACTAGAATTTTGTCAGAGGCTTCATTGTCTCTCTCGATGCCTAGTGGACCGGTCTTGGCTAAAATGCCCGGCCTGATTTTTCATCCCATTTCAGCCCTGGTTCCAGGGGCGCTGCCAGAAATGTTGGGCCCCATGAAAGATTCGAATTTTGGGCCCCCTTAAGGGCCCCTATCAGTGCTTGGGCCCCCTTAAGGGCCCCCGTCAGTGCTTGGGCCCTTAGAATCTGTACTACTTTTCCCCCTCTAGCGGCCCCCATGCCTGGCTCTGAGGTCAAACTGATGTGAAGAGCTCCATGCTCATTGCTGCCATGATACCATGGAAATGCAGGTAAGGAGCAGAGACAGAGAAGGAGAACTGACAGCACTCTCCATCAGCTATGTCACCCGGTGAGCCTGTCACACGTGTCACCAAGAAATAGGCAAAACATGTCAGAGTATGATAGCTCTGCTTTTTTTTCACTGTAGGAGGTGAACTCTCAATTTACAGAATAAAGAGTAGAGAAAAGAAAGTGTGTGTGTGTGTGTGTGTGTGTGTGTGTGTGTGTGTGTGTGTGTGTGTGTGTGTGTGTGTGTGTGTGTGTGTGTGTGTGTGTGTGTGTGTGTGTGTGTGTGTGTGTGTGTGTGTGTGTGTGTGTGTAACAGAGAGGGAATTAAAGGAAGAGAATATCAATACCAATGCAATTTCAAGGCTCATACCCAAGAGCAAAGATTAATCTAGATTATTACGCTTGTCTACTTCTCCCAAAACAACTCAATTTTTAAAAAAACTACACACACAAAAATCTATCATCTCTGTTGCCTTTGAGCCAGTGATTGAGTGAAACGTAAAGAAAGCGAGCATAACGTGTAATTAGATTTTCTCTCTGTGTTGATTTGATTTCTGCAATGACTTATTACAGGGAAACATTAAACCTGTAGCTGAAGCTCAATTCTATGTATACCTTCTCTTTGTAGTTTTCAAAGTGAGAAGTCTGCACACTTAAAATCCTTTTTGTTGTCTTTTATTATTTCATGGCTGGATTACGTGTCGAGTTCAACAGTCTTCATCAGATTCAAGAAACCTTCTCTTTGGACAAAAGAATTGACCAGATTGAAGAAGGACGTTTCTGTGTCAATAATATGGTACAATGTTCCCACGCGTGGGTCTCAGGCGATCCTATTGTCAGCAGCAAGTGTTGACTCAAGGTTATTAGGAAGGGAGGACATGTTTATGTAGACCACAGCAGTCATCGACTTCAGATCACAGTGGAATGAGGCTTGAGTTACACTTTTGATTAAGAAAAATATCTTTATGTGTCTTTGTTCCACTGTTGTTGATCTTCACTTGGAAAAAACTGCAATGCACTGTGTCTTTCTATACTGTAACCTTTTAATGCAAAGCCCTAAGATGGAATTCCTGAGCATAAGCCAATTCTCCTCTGAGCCCAGGGCAGAAAACGAGGACACACATAATATCCCTTTGAACTCTCAGCAGGTATATAGTCTTCAGTGGATGACGTGCAAACAGCTTCTGCTGAATTGCATTTTTTTGTTGGGGGTGATATACTGTTAAATAGGGCATTCCCATCAAGCTCATCTGTACATGATGACATGATGCTTACTGGAATGCATCAGCCAATTCTGTTAGAGCGTGCTTTAGTGAAAAGCCCAATTTGATCAAAACGGTTATATAACACTGTGATTGGGCTAATTGCCTGAAACCGAGCCATCCGCTTTTTTTTTTTTTTAACAATGAAGCCTGGCTGGACTGAAATCAATATTATGGATTGATGATTCCAAGTCACTCGGCGACAATATTGAAATTTGCAAGGACCTTTGTGCGTGTGGCTTGGCACGATGTGCCCACCATTGCCCTTCTCAAAGGCATGAATAATGGATGCCTCACCGAGCACCATCAAATAATAACAAACACACAAAACCCCGTTAGCCAGGGAAAAGACGGAGAGCTGTGAAATGCCAAAGCTGAATAATTCACAGGGCGTCATTCACTGAGATTTTAGCAATTCTTTTATTTATTTTTTCCATTCGAAACCTGCAGAAGGAAAGGAAAGTGGATAGTAGGACTGTGAAAAGAGAGCGGGCTCGGAAGTCAACTCCTCAGAAAGCTATCGTATCGTTCCATGTCCCGAAATAACAGTAAATACTGAGTGCTCGCCTCTTTCACAGTGACGGGGACATACAGAGAGGAGTTCAGAAATCGTGTCTGTGGGCCAGCCGTTTTGCAATTCACGTTTATTTCTCCGCACTTTTGTGTATCCAGAGCTATAACAGAGGTCACTGTGAATGGTGCCTGAAATTCCATTTTTGGGCAGAGGGGTGTTGGAGAGAGGAGAGGTGGGGGTGGGTGGGGGTTCTTTCCCCCTCCCCTGCCTGCCTGCCTGCCTGCCTGCCTGCCTGGCTGTGTGGCTGACGCAAGGTGCCGGTGTTCTGTCGAGATGTGTTGCCTCGTCGAGATGAGCGACCGGTCGCCCTATTCGATAGTGGTGTTCTATCGATTTGCGATGCCTCATCTAAATGAGCGACCTTGATTTTCCGCGGAAGGCGTTTCAATCGGTCCACGTAGGACTGTTTTAATAACCATTAGGCCTACTTTGTTTATTTCGTGCGGAGTTTAGAACGTGCGGCTGCTGACCACTAAAAACCGTGAGCCTCTCGTTTGAGCAACTTAAGAAACGTGCCATATGAAAGAGACTGAGTTGAGTTTGCGCAAATACTGGAGAAAGTGTTTGGGATCAGGGCCTGGCTACGGGTTGTTTAATGTAGTACTTTGCTGTTGGTTTGGTTTCAATGCGACGTGCTCGCAAGGCAAATTGTCACATGAAATCATGTGCTATGGGGATAAACAAGCGCGGTTTAGATATTCCCAGATAGCAGATAGCGTATTGTGGCTTTGTTTTGGCAGATGTCTGTCTTTTAATGACCGGAATCATAATTTCATAACATCCCCACGCCAGTGCATTTCTTACCATGTTCAGGCATTTTACAATGCAGTCGATGCAAATTCTTGAGTGAAAAGGGTGGAGGGAGCATTTTGACAGCTCAATTAGAGGTGGCGATTTTTTTCTACATAAATAGTCTACATAATAATTTTCTACATAAATAGTCTTTTCTGATCGATGTTACAATGTTCGAGGCTGAGTGTGTGAGCGATTACGGTTAGGCAACAAAGTAGCAAATGTACGAGGCCACGCTATTTCGCAGATTTTCCAATGATCTGCTGGATGATCCGCTATTTCCCGTTTTCCCCCCAGGGGATATATCGTAACTTTCAGTCCATGACAGTCGGTGGACAGGCTATAGGCTACCTAGACTATGGATGACTGGTGGTAACCTCAGGATGACATAGGCTACAGTTTGAGTCACTAAAGTTGACAGTCTCAGGGGATCCTGTATCGTAACTTGCGGTCTCACAATTCGATGGGCAATCACCCGCGAAAACCACCGCGAGGGTGTGCGCATGCGTGCGCATGCTCAGTAGCCTAGAGAATCACATCTCGACGGGTCGCTCATATAGACAGGACACCGGTAGAGGGGGCGGGCAGCAGGTCAGCTGTGGGGGCCTGTTGAAGTCTATTGATCTCACACCAATTAGCATGGCCTCCATCTGGTGCAGGCTGCCGAAGCCGCCAGTCTGAGCCAAACGCTGGAGCAACACAAGCAGACACACACACACCAAGCTCAACACATGCTCACGCACACACACCTTCACACATGTCACAAAATCTACACAAAAACACATACACAT
>NC_085872.1:40112923-40132923 GCF_034702125.1 Engraulis encrasicolus | reverse complement strand
ATAGTTAGTTAACTCTCCTAAACGTACACTGCAATGGCAATAGCATAGTTGAACTTGAAATGTTAAGTTTACCAGCTGCCTAAGAATTGTGGGTTAATTTAAATCTTTATTGTAAGTTGTATGGAATTGTGTGTGTTGCTTGAACTCAAAGCTGCAATTCAGCTTCACACAACTTACAATAAGGACTTGAAGTTTAAAGTTTAAAGTTTGTAGAGTATGACGTGCTCTTATCCAGATAGTTTGTTGGTTTCTTTAGTTTGGGTGCTCTTTAGTCCAAGGTATTGTACATCCAGGTTCAAGAACGAGAATAAATTCTCTGACTAAGGCACTCAGTGGGGAGAAGCTAAGCACTAATTGTCTAGTTGTCTGCACCTGTCCTTACCCACACCTTTAACAAATGCACTCTGTTCTTTTGTGATACTGCCCTGAAAAAGGCACTCATGCCACTACGCGTGGGCTTTGTTTTTAATCTGTCCATGTAAGACTTGTCAAGTTAATAAAGACATTTTAAGTTGGAGTGCCTTAGTCAGAGAATGTATTCTCATTCTTGAACAAGGACTTGAGTTTACTTGGAATTCTGAGGCAGCTCTTTTTCACAGTGTGTACAGCATAGGCGTGCACAGATAAGGATGAGGTGGTGATAAAGCACCTGCCCATTTGCCCTACTCTACAAATAAATGCCCTTTTTGAATTTTTTGTTTTTTTTTTTCAAAATGTACTGTGGAACATGTTAACATGATAATGTACAGATGCTTCATGATCAAAAGCATGTGCCAATTATACCCCGATATAAAATACAGCCCAGTAAGGCGGCTGGAAATTTCATATGCCCCAGCCGCCACTGGTGTTGTCAGGGCCAGAGCCTCAACAGTATGGAGTTGTGTGTGTTGTTTGACACTCAAAGATGCAATTCAAAGCTTCACACAACTTACAATAAGGACTTCAATTTACTTGGAATTCTGAGGCAGCTGGCATTTTTTTTTACAGTGTACAGTGCTGAGTGTTGTCAGGTCCAGAGCCTCAACAGGCATGGGGAACAAGGAGCGGAACATGAGCCATGCGTGAGGATGGAGCCAGGTGGCAGCAAGAGGCCCTGGGCTGGGTAGGGTAGGAAATCATGGTCTGGCTCTATGCTTCGTGTTGCACTGTGCTGTTCGATGTAACAACAGACCCAAACAAATATATTTAAAATCGTAGTTAAACCCCACGAGACACTGCAGGATCCCCAGAGGATGCGGAGGAAACCACGGGACCTGTTTGTTTTTCCAATATGTTTAGGCAAGCAGTTCAATATTTTATTTATTACCACTCCCTCCCATTGTCATTCAGGAATTTATTAACAACAAAAATGTGGGCGCAATTGTAAGTCAGCAGAATGGGTGCATATATGAGTTAAGTAAATATACAGCAGTGCTATTTTGTTGCATTTGTAGTGCATTATGTTTAGAAAAAAACACAAGAAACCTTATACTTGCCTTAAAACACTTCTTACTGCTGCACTGGATGCACCACAGACATTTTCCGTGTTTAATTCTGATCCATCCATCCATCCATCCATCCATCCATCCATCCATCCATCCATCCATCCATCCATCCATTCATTCATTCATTCATTCATTCATTCATTCATTCATTCATTCATTCGTTCATGCATTGTGTGTTTACTGTTTTCATGTACATGAATAAGTCCCAGAAATAGGATTGCAATGACCGTGACATTGACATAACTCAATGCCACAGAGTCAACAGCATACACAGCAGATATGAATACTGAAGAAAAACAGCATAATAACAACAAGGCCGTGGCCAGCACTCCTGCACTGAATATGTTTCGACGACTGGGTGGCGTGCCAATTGCGGAGGAGAAATGCGATGCATTGGGTGGTGTGTCGGCCATACAGCATCCATTCATTCCCTCAAAAGAACTTGCAGACAACTCCTGGGCTACTACATGACAAGGCCTTGGACCGCGTTGTATGAGAGGCTGCATTTCATTGTCGACATTCGTCCTTTGTCAGCAAGTCATATTCAGTGGTTATGTAAACTTAAGTGTTTGTCAAGTGTTTGTCAAGTAGAGGGTGAAGGTTATTGCTCATATCGGGCTCATATCGGCTATCGGGCACAATGAAATGTACATCAGGAGAAAATGTGAAGAGTTCAGATGCAAAACCCCCTAAGTGCCTTTTCAGAAAATAATCTTAATTCATTTTTATTTAATACAAAGCTATCAAAATTGCATATTTTTTAATTTTATTTATGTAATATAACTATTTATATGTATTATCAAGTACATGAATGTAAACCAAACCAACAACGGGGTTCTCCTAAAAATATAAAAGTGCAGGTCTTCAGAAATGGAGTTAGGGGATTTTGCATCTGAACTCTTCATGTGTATTTGCCTGTACGGTATGTGCGAGAGGGTCTCTCTGTACAACTCTTTTGCCAAGGTGTAGAGTAATAACTATTGTGTATTAACAAACTGTGTGCACGCATGATTTATGTCGTATGAATCATATATGACATAGTGAACCAGTGATATACTGTACCTTATATTATGAAGGTAGGCTTGACAGTCACTTCTAACCCAGGCATGCACGCATGCTCACACACAAAGACGCACACACCCACACACACACACACACACACAGAGACGCATGCACGCACGCACGCACGCACGCACGCACGCACACACACACACACGCACACACACATCAAAAAGCCTTCACAATAGGTCTCTGCTGGCCGCACACCGGCCAGTCTGAAAAGGGCCTCCCTCTTGACAGATGAACTAGGGCCCCTTCGCATGCTGAGCACGTACATGTGACTGTTTAGCAATGCTGACAGGCCTGTGAGCTAGGGTCAGAGCCTTGATACGTGAGAGTGTGCGAGCATGGCTCGGTGTGTGTGTGTGTGTGTGTCTGTCTGTGTGTGTGCATGTCTGTGTGTGTGTCTGTGTGAGTGTGTGTGTGTGTTCCTGTGTGCTTCTCAACCGTCTCATTGGCATGTAGGCACATGTACACATGGACATCTTACACTATTGTGCATAAGCAAGAACGTGCGTGTGTGTGTGTGTGTGTGTGTGTGTGTGTGTGTGTGTGTGTGGGGGGGGGGTGTTTATCTGCATGTTTATCTGCATGTGCCGAGAGAGTGATGGTGAGATTATCTAGTTGAACACTGGTGAGCATTCTAAGGTGAAAGATGGCAAACGTGACTAGATGTGTTTTGATTTCAAAAAGGGCTTCGTAGTTCAATTTTTCATACGATAAAACACTCAAAGTTCAAACCAGATGCCGTTTTGAAATGGCATCCAGGGACGCGTTTTTACACCTTCCGATGCAGCACGTGCCACATCTCTCAATTTATTCCTCGCCATGACCACTCAGGGCAACAGAATATGATATTAATTTGCAAAAATGTCAACATTCTGGGCATGAGTGTGAGTTTGGATGCCCTTCTCGGTTTACCAAGGTTGGGAGTAATTCCATTTCAACTCCATCAATCACAGACAGCTTTTTTACACTTATGAGTCCAGTTTCAATTCCATTCCTAATTGCTTGGATCGAAACTGAGGTGGCTCTAACCCCACGCCGTGTGTGTGTGTGTGTGTGTGTGTGTGTGTGTGTGTGTGTGTGTGTGTGTGTGTGTGTGTGTGTGTGTGTGTGTGTGTGTGTGTGTGTGTGTGTGTGTGTGTGTGTGTGTGTGTGTGTGTGTGTGTGTGTGCGCTCTCACTGTTAAGGGTACAGTCCTCTATGGGCAGCCAAGTTTTGTTCACTACCAACCCGTCTCTTTCCTACAGGCCTTACCCTGGAAGTATTTTGCATTTAATCTACACCAAGCACGCACACACGCACGCACGCACGCACGCACGTACGCACGCACGCACGCACGCACGCACGCACGCACGCACGCACGCACGCACGCACACGCACACTGCTTTGAATTTGACTGGCCTCTTTACCCCTTATTGGGTGGAAAAGAATAACATTACCCCTTGCATTCAATTCTGTGCCCCTCCTTACTTGGGCATAAGAAATAGATATTGATAAACAATGCATAAATACGGTCCCGTGTCAGCGAGATTAAAAAACCAATAGTCACCGGTACAGCTCAGCTACACAGGGGATTTGAGCCGTGATGGGGAGGGTGTGGCTTCTAAACGGCAGCGGCGCCTAACACAGAATGATCGCACACACACACACACCGCAGCCAGCTCAGCCCCGTCGAAACCGAGGGTCAATTTTCGGTTCCGTTAAACAAAAATTGATCCCTATGCAGCGGAGGTGCTTTAGATAGACAGAGGGGAATGCCAAGGAACGGTAAAAGGTAAAAGGAAAGAAGGGAAAAGTTCCTGCTGCCATTAATAACGCAGCAGCTGGAACTCACCCATGGGAGCCAGGAGGCAGTGAGCTCAACAAATGGAAATTCATATTGCATGAGATGTGTTTGTGTGTGTGTGTGTTTGTGTGTGTGCTTGTGCGTGTAGGTGTGGGTGCGTGCGTGCGTGCGTGCGTGTGTGTGTTGTGTTGTGTTGTGTTGTGTTGTGCTGAGCTGTGTGTCTGTCTACCTGTTTACCATGACATTTCCATTTCATTGGTATTTTTTTGTGACAATCACCACCGAGGATTTCATTTGTCGTCCTAATTTAAAGCCCTTCAGCACAATCTCAGTCACAGCTGGCTGCCGCTCCCCATCACTCATATCTTTTCCATTATCACAGACACATATTATCTTATGCCACATCACCAGCACATCACAGCAAAACTCTAAAATACCTCAGATGCATGTTCGACGGTGGCCTATCCTGATGTATAAATGAAATTCAAAGCCCTGATGACATGCCACATTACATTCCACTTGACAGTCTAAATTCGAGAGGAAAAAAAAACGTCCTGAGGAGATGGAGAATGAGTGACAGTCTGGGGGATATTAACACGTGCAGCTGTAGAAAGCTCGCCTTGGATGAGCAAACATAGAAAGAGAGCTCTTAAATCCATTGTTAAGATCATGTTCTGCACAGTGTGTGCACTAAGTTTGCCAAGCATTCTTTTTAAAAAAGTACATCCAAAATTTTGTTTTTCTTTCCAGGACTTTTAGTTAATATTCATCGCTACAGAAAGAAGAGGGATGAAAAAGTCTTGCAGCTACAGCTGGGGCTCTTGCTCAAAAGCACACCGCGTGCTGTATTTGGGTGACACCTGAACTCAGAGGAAGTAAGGGTTGACCCTGCTAGCACGGAGCATGCCGCAGAGGAGAGGTAACAGGTGTTCCATGAACAGTGGCACAACTCCAGGCCCTCAGGATGCTCAGTTCGCCCTGCCATGACGCGAGGGGAGACAAGAGGAGGGATGGGAGACCCAGGTACTTAAAGCCAATACCATTGATGTCTGGCTGATTCCGAAGTTGTCAAGGATGTACAGTATAGTACGGTGTTTCATTCATTCATTCATTCATTCATTCATTCATTCATTCATTCATTCATTCATTCATTCATTCATTCATTCATTCATTCAGTCAGTCAGTCAGTCAGTCAGTCAGTCAGTCAGTCATTCATTCATTCATTCATTCAGTCCTTCGTTTATTTGATTAGGACAATGCACATTAATCAATACATCAAATCATCAATAAATATGCCAGAGTTAGCATAGTTTTCATTCGTTTCATGTTTGTTTCATTCATTTAATTTCATCCGTTGTCCTAAGGCAAGTACGCATAATAAAACACATAACAATAAAACAAACAGTTCAGAATGACAGAAGACATTTACCCACACATCACAAACATCAACTACATGGAAAATAGAAAAAGCAAAACAATGTCCATGCTATGAATTAATGGGAGCATGCCTGTTTTGTTTTCAGCCACTGTTTAAGGGTCATTTTGAAGGTGTTGATGTTGTCACTCAGTCTGATGTGAGCTGGCAGTGTATTTCAGGACTGCGTTCCTCTAATGACAGCACCATTTAGCTGAATTTAGTTCTACGCCATTTCACTTCATAGTCCCCTTTTGCCAGAGCTCTTGTGTTTCCTCTGGCAAAAGGGGACTCTAAACAACTGAATATGCTACTATATGTGTCGATATCACTGGAGACTATATCAGATTTCAAGTCACGCTAAGAAAAGTGGTGTGTATGTGTGTCTACATGGGCACAGAGATCATTTTGCTTGTCCATTAACAGCATACCTGACCAGACCTAACACTACTTTTGTTATCTGTACTTGTATTTTGTTGTGTATGGAGGTCGGTTTGTGTGTTTGGTTTTACATGCACCAACACTGATCTTTAAAACATGTGAAAATTTGAATGTAGCATTCAGAGACCAGTTTTCAAATGAGAGCACCATCGACCCAACAACTTGCCCACATTATGCAAAAAAAGTGCACCCAAAAACAGCAAATTAAAATAGAGAGTGGACTCCATTTTGAAAGCCCAGAAGCCAAAGCAATCAGCATACTGAGCTCTTCTAACACATGAATCTAATTTGAGAATTGAAAAGCTGTGCGCCAAAGCAAAGCCCCACATATCACATTTTGAGTGAAATCAAAATGCAGATTGATGGATGGGCATGTTACAGATGCAAAAACCCTTTGTGGGCTAACTAGCAGAGCTAATGAGGTTTTTGAGTGACACGTGGACATTGGGATTTCATGAGTGTCCAAGTGTTTTCTTCTGAATACATATAAGTGTTGCTATTGGTTTTGTCCTGCTGAAATCCCTTCCTTAAAACCGAGATGATGTCAAACTTTGCATGTGTTAGGGGGGTGTTGCTGTTGTGACCTTAGGGAGTGTTGTTTGGGTAGATTTAGAGAAAAAAAAAAACTGACAAGAAGTCAAAACACGTCAAGTTTTTTTGTTTGTTTCCAGAAAGATTTGTGCAGCTGGGCGGACGACATGCATGAGATGCACATGACAGGTCAAGTAGCATAAGCTCTCATGCATTCCACTTCAAGTGGATCATCAGGCAATGCTGCATCTAGTGCCCACACCTGCCATGCGCATGACTTCGAATGAACTACTTGAATGTGAAAGCATGAAAGCCCAACAAGGAAACTCCAACTCCCTTTGTCATTGTGACACAGCACTCCATAGCACACAAGTGTTCACTGCACACAATGAAATTGCATTCATGCCTCACACGTACAAGGGGGCAGCCCCCAATGGAGCAGTGCGGCGGGACAGTACCATGCTCAGGGTACCTCAGTCATGTAGGAGGATAGGGGAGAGCACTGGTTAATTACTCCCCTCATCATCCTGGGGGTCGGGTGTCGAACCTTTGGGATACAAGTCTGACGCCCTAACAGCTTGGGGGCCGAACATCATTTTAGCCATCATCAAGGAGTGTGTGTGTGTGTGTGTGTGTGTGTGTGTGTGTGTGTGTGTGTGTGTGTGTGTGTGTGTGTGTGTGTGTGTGTGTGTGTGTGTGTGTGTGTGTGTGTGTGTGTGTGTGTGTGTGTGTGTGTGTGTGTGTGAAAGCAAGTTTTCTTGCATTTGAGCATGTGTGCATATATGAACTTGTGTGTGTGTGTGTGTGTGTGTGTGTGGGGGTGGGGGGGTACTATGTGCTTGTTATACAGATGTTCCATAGCGACAGCATTTGATGAGGTTACATTCATTCACTCACCTTTCATTTCCCCTTTGCTTTCATTTTCCTTTGGCTTCATTTCATCTCTGTGATGACTTGTTAAATTTCCTCTGCAGTCAGCTGATATACAATCTCATCACTCACAATGAGAGAGGTACGCGGGGATTAAGATTAGCATATGAATTGCAGAAAAGATAAATAGAGTCGGGCCTTTGACAATAACGGAGGAAAAAAACATCAAGCCCATCATCTCTCAGCTCATACCCACAAGAGAAAATTGTCACAGTGGTAAAGGCTGGTTGCGGTTTGTGATATTGACGACATGGGAAATTGCCCAGCAGGGCTGCATCATGTGTGATGATGGTGTTGGGGTGGGGGAGCAGTTTGGTGGGGATAGTGGGCAGTGGCAGGGCTGGGCTGGGATCATAAAATGACCCGGGCATTTTTGGTATAGACTGGCCCCGGCCCTAACACATCCATAGACTTTTTAATGCTATAACTTGACTGGCTGAATTCACTATTGACGATGAAACAACGGGCCTTCTCGTGTAATTTGTGGGCCAATCCCCAGGAAAACGACAACAGCAACAGCAACAGTAACGGGCCGTGAGGACAGTCGGCCCACCAGGAGAATGCCCTGTATGCCAGATTACCAGTCCAGCCCTGGGCTGTGGGCACGCAGGGGGAGCAAGTTGGCCACTTCCTGAATTTATACCTCCAAACCAATCTGGCCAATCTGCTTATTTCTTCCTCATGCCTAAGATATTGGGTAATAATGAACAATGAACACTGAGCATGCAGCATATGCCACTACCAGTGGTCTCTGCAAGGATGGATTACTGCAAGGGCCTACCGGGCCCAGGCCCAGGGGCCCAAGAGTCCAGAGGGCCCTGAAGCCCAATCCTCTAAATTTCCATCCTCATGTTGTGTAAAATCACACTTTTAACAACTCTATTTTCACATATTTTCAGGGGAAAAACACCTGAATGCCCAACAATATAGGGTCTCTAACATCTGGAGGGGGCCCTTTCTTGTTGTCTGGCCCAGGGGCCCATGGAGTCATGATCCGTCCCTGGGTCTCTGCGTGTAGCGGAGCGAAGGGCCGGCTTTCGGGGCCGCAGCTTTCACTTCAAACGTCCCCGATCTTTTCAGAGCTTTCAGAAATGTGGCAATACTGACATCAAGCATGCTTAATATAAATACCATTAAAACTCATTAATGAGCAAATTGCCAAGCCTATGACAAAACCCACTCTTCACACATTATTATTATTAGGGTGCATTCGTGAACTCAACCTGAGGCTCTTCATAAACAAGAACCTGGAATTTACCAATGGTTTAAAATTCCTTGCTCTGGTTGTTGTGTGCTTGACACACAATGAGAATACAAGGAAATTGTATCGCCACAGTCATAGGCTACTGTGCTGTAGGCCATACAAGGTGGAATACACACAGTTAAATTGTGTCTGGGAGTATTTCTACATTGGGCAGAGTGAAAAAGGCAGGGTAGTGTGGGGAGGGACCACAGTGACCTATCACTTTTGCATAAAAGAAACTGCAAGAACATTGCCTTACCAATGTTGATATAGCCACATGCCTATCACAAAGGCTAAACCACCTTGACTAACAAATGTTCAGAGGACAACACATCAGAATCTCAAAAGGTCAATATGTAGGCTAAGTGCTTGCTTGTTTCCATGATGAGATGAGATTTATAGCTATTTGACGGGATCATGATCGTAGTAGCTCATTCCTTTCAAAGAGCCATTAAACAAATGTTATCGTTTGGATGTATTTTCTATATTAGTTGTGTATTAAGAAGATAGTAGCCTACATTTGTGGTGATTGGTCTGTAGAATTAAAAAAAAAATGAGACACCCAATGCTTATCTGGACCAATTTACCTGATGGCCCAATTTACCTGAACGTACCCTACTTAACACATTCAATACCAGCCGTTTTTTGGAATTTAGCTGTAGACTCTCTGCCAATTTCATCATTTTTTGTCATTTTTTGAACAGCCACCGAATATTTTGTCTTCAACCCACAGACACATGTCAGGGCTTGTTCGAAAGCCCAAAAACATATTTTTACAGTTTGTTTCTAGCTTATTCCATTCAGAAGTTATTCCACTTTAAGCGAGCACTGGTTTAGGTAAAAATTGCGTTTTTCAAGATTCGAACTGAGATAAGGCCTTTTTTGTCACGGGTGCGCTCTGACTCTCCGAGTTTAAATTGCGGGTCTAAATGCATTTTCACGCCCGAAGAACAACTCCAGTAGCGTCCAAGTAAACTATTTCGATGCAAAAATCACCTGGTCAGGCTATTGTTCAGAGCCACATCATCTGAAATTCTAGCTAGCTAATGTCACTTGACTGGCAGTTCTCGTTCTGTAGATAAAAGTAGACGTGCCAAAGTACTCACCCAAAATTAGGTTACTTCCTGCTGTGTTGCATACTGTTTTTCATTACAACCTTCCATTTTACACCTATCTTGATGGCAGCAAAACTCCTTATCCTTCCATCATATGTTTGGGAACAGGCTAGCTAGCAGGACATGTTTTGATGCTCTAGGAAGTAGATGGAGACGCGACGTGACGTGATCAGGAAGTGGTTTGATTCGCTATAATAAAACTCAAATACTGTGTGTAATAAAATGCACAGATGATGAAATATCCAGATCCTGACTTTGTAGGTGTTTTCATGATCTATGTCAGTTCTGTTCATCACATTATTACGAAAATCACACAGAATGTGCATTAGAATGTGTAGATTCAGAATCCAATAAAAAAAGAAAAACGTAAAAACTTAATTTTACGGTTTGGGAGCCAACGCATGGGAGGCAAAACATATTTTTACGTGATACTCAAAGTAACGTCCCTGTGCACAACCACTGTGAACCTGATGAAGCAATAGCGAAACGCGTTGTTCACCAAATAAACTACCAGTGTGCGGTGATTCATCCTTCATATTTTTACGTGACTTGGTAGTGAATGTGTTAAGAATCAACCTCTGGTTCATTTTATCCATACAACAGCGGACTGTCCTGCTCCTCCTTTAAAGACCGTTCTTACCACTCTGTCAGGCAGAGACACTGTGTATTCTCAAATTGAATACTCGTGTGAAGGTCATGTGCTCAAAACGAACAAAAAACTGTGGCTCCCCTGCTGTGTTTTGGTTCCTGTCGTCCACATCTAGTCAAGTCAAGTTTATTGTCAATTTCTTTACATGCACTGGTCATACAAAGAATTTGAAATTGCGTTTCTTGCTCTCCCATGCAGACATAGACTAATCTAGGTAAGGACATAGACAGTACAGACATAGACAGTACTCATACATGGACATAAGACAGTATGGACGTAGACATTGCTCATACAGACATTTAAAGTGCAAGACTGGACAACAGAAGACTTGTAGAGAACATACATTAAGAGGAGGTATTTTGTTGTGCTTTTTCTAAAAGTCCTTTATAGCGTTCTGACATAGTAATAGTAGCATTTGAAGAAAATAAATAATTAAAATAGATTTATTAAATACACCAGCAGCAGTATGTGTGTGTGTGTGTGTTTGTATGTGTTTTGTCTGCGTGTGTGTGTGTGTGTGTGTGTGTGTGTGTGTGTGTGTGTGTGTGTGTGTGTGTGTGTGTGTGTGTGTGTGGTGTGTGTGTGTGTGTGTGTGTGTGTGTGTGTGTGTGTGTGTGTGTGTGTGTGTGTTTAGTGCAGGTAGAAAGTGCGGTGTGCGTCTGTGTGTGTGTCTGTGTACCTGTGTATGTGTGTGTGTGTGTGTGTAGTGCAGTGTGTGTGTGTGTGTGTGTGTGTGTGTGTGTGTGTGTGTGTGTGTGTGTGTGTGTGTGTGAGTATGAGTTGTGTGTCAGTGTGTGTATGTTTGGGTTTAGTGCAGAAAGTGCGGTGTGCTTGTGTGTGTGTGTGTGTGTGTATGTGTGTGTGTTCGTGTGTGTGTGTGTGTGTGTGTGTGTGTGTGTGTGTGTGTGTGTGTGTGTGTGTGTGTGTGTGTGTGTGTGTGTGTGCATGTGTATGTTTTGAGTTAGTGCAGGTTGAAAGTTCAGTCACAGATGTAGTAGTGCAGGTGGAATGTTCAGTCGCAGATATGGTGGTGGGGATGAGGGGGGGAGCGTTGTCAGTGGCCTGGCTGGCTAGAGGCTGACAGTGAAGGGAGAGTGGGTTGAGTGTTCAGTATCTTGATTGCTTGATGCATCGTGCTGCTTGCAAGCCTGGTGGTACGGGAACGGAGGCGCCTGTACCTCTTTCCAGAGGGCAGGAGGCTGAACAGTTTGTGTGCAGGGTGGCTTGTGTCTTTGATGATCATCAGTGCTTTCCGGGTGAGGCGTGCGGTGTAAATGTCCTGCAGGAAGGGGAGTGGTACTCCAATGATCTTCTTGGAGCTGTTCAAAAGAAACTATTTCAAAAGACAGTTTGTTCACGAACATCCCAATACTATCTATTAAATAGCTTTGTGCAGGTCATGTAAGGGAGATTGCAGGCTGAACCAGAAAGGATTCAGCATTTACTATATCTAACATCTCACCATAAAAATGCACAAGAATGCAGAAAATTGTGTCTAAATAGAAAAATGTTATGGAGGAGGACCCCCCAGATGCCCCTCTGTGCTAAGCTCTGGATGTTTACAACGTCAGCCTCCACCTCTGGTCTGACTGTTTACAGTAGCTGCATGGGAGCACTGAGCACTATGTCTAGGTCCCTGGATACAGGTTTGGAGTGTGATTACTTCACAACGACTACACATAAAACACATAAAGAAGTGAAATAGTATAGGTCTTGTGCATGTGTGTGTGTGTGTGTGAGAGAGAGAGAGAGAGAGAGAGAGAGAGAGAGAGAGAGAGAGAGAGAGAGAGAGAGAGAGAGAGAGAGAGAGAGAGAGAGAGAGAGAGAGAGAGAGAGTATGATCTATAGAAAGTGAGAGCGTCATGAAGTGATAACAAACAACTCTTTGAGCATATTTCTCTCAGCACTGGGATGGCTATTTCCCCATCGTGTCTATTGATTTATTTGTATTTTTTCCACTAACTGTTCAAGGTTCAAAAGAGTAGTTCTTACATACATGAATCTGGTTCAATGGGAAACAGGCAGAAAGATGTCAAAGGTCAAAGTGTGTGCAGTGTATCAAGTTTAGATCTCAGACCTCAAAGCATTGTAGAACTGCATTGCATTCATAAGGCACTTTATTCCGGAACCCCACATAAATGGAGAACAAGCTACTATAACAAGGATCATTTATGTGGCTATCACAGTCAGATGTACTGTAGTTAACAGTGATAGATTGACACATTTAAATGCTGAAATCTCTTGAGCCTATACAAATTTGAGGGTATGAAAAGCCTAATGTATTTTGCATTGCATTACCAAAACTCTCAGTAGCTAAAATAAATGATCTAGAACACGGTTACGGTGTCCTCCTTCAAGTCAGCCACCCTGCCCCAGGCTTCTCAAAGCGCGAATGAAAATCCCAAACTAATTCCCATCCTTCATGTATTTTTTCGCCTTCCCCTATTTTCAAAGCAAAAAGTAGTACAACACATCAAAGATAAATCCCCAAATCCTCTCATTCTCCTTCTCTTCAGAGGTGCATAAGTTTACATGTCCCAGGGGGCCCGCTGACAGGGCAGGCCAAAGCCGGCTGCTTGCATTTTATAAATAGCTACGGTCCGATGGCCAGGTAGCCCGTCACATGGCTTTAGTGTAATCCTTGAAGCAACAGACAACCAAGCCTGTGATATCTGTCTATACCAGAACAAAAAGAAATTGTGTTCATCAATTTGAAATGGCCATTGTTGATCTTCTCTTTCCATCAAAAATCCTTTTAGTTGCTGTCATTGGCTTTTGCTTTCATTTTTCTTCGCACATAGCTATCTGTATCCTCTGTTGTCATGTTGAATCGTTTGTAATGAAAGTGTTCATGTCAGCATACCTGAGCATTTTCACGTGTTCAGCTTCATTGCTTTTGGCAATCATATCATCTCTGTTTATAGTAAAGACTGTGTCTTTTCGGAAAGTCTCAATCTGTCCTTCCCTGAAAAATGTCAGGTAAATTCAAAGACAAATGTTAAATCTTGTCATAGAGTCACATCTACCATAGGTCTCAATTAAACAACATGTGTCCAGCTTTGGTACAGATGGCCTGAAGGTATTTCCTCCTTGAATGAAGAGTTAGATGGGCTCTAACAAGACGTCTGGCACCAGTTAAATTGTGGGCAACACACAAGTTTATGGTCCCTCTTACACCGAATGTAACTAGAAATATGCTATGGAAGTATGTACAGTATGCTATACTCCCCTTACCTCAAGCCACATTAGATTGGCCAGTAGGCTACATCTGATGTAGGCCTATTGCAAATACATAGAATTACATGTAATCACTTTGTTAATCTGTTTGTAATCTTTGTAATCTGCTTCATGATTTAGGCCTACTATACTACACTGTTACACAAGAACCAACAACAAAGTGCAGCAAAATGTATGTATTCCTTTCCCCTCACGGATCTGTCCAAAGTCACCCACTGAAAGATTATCCTTAAATACAACACTGTATCTCTCAATTGCATCGATGTTCAGGAGGAAAGTAGACGGAGAGCGTGATGTTGCATAGATGAGGAACTTTGATTCCGTCTGGCCAGAGGCATGTCCTGGAGGCAATCGTCTGTCTATCTTCCACTCTAGCCGCTGGCCAACGTGCAGACTTCAGTTAATGGGTTACACACACACACATGTGCACACGCACGCACACACAAACATACACACACACGTACACACACACACATTTGCTGGTGTATGCCCATTAAGTGATGTAGGCTATTTAAGTGATGTATTTAAATTGTAAGGTTAGAGGTGTTTTCAAGTGTTTAAACAGCAAACAAACACACACACACAGACACACGTGTACATACACACACACACACACAAACACACGCACGCGTGCACACACACAGACACACACAGACACAGACACACACACACACACACACACACACACACACACACACACACACACACACACACACACACACACACACACACACAATGTTTTTTTTTTTAACTTCATGTCATCACATGATAGTTCAGTCATCCTCATCTGGACCCCTTTCAGACACTGTGGCGGTGACACGGGTGATAAGGGGATACACGTAATTATCTCTCTGACAGAGTGATAAGGAGGTGTCAGACATGTACACATAAACACACACACGCACACACACACACACACACACACACACACACGCGCGCGTACGCACACACACACACACACACATGCACACACACACAGACACACACACACACACACACACACACACACACACACACGCTCGCGCACATGCACACGCACACACACACGAGCACACGCACACGCACACGCACACACACACACACACACACACACACACACACACACACACACACACACACACACACACACACAAGCCGATTATCTGGTCATTTGAAAGGTTGATGTTTGATGACAAAAAAGGCCCCAACACAATTAACTAGATGTCAGTGACTTTGACATGACATGAGAGGTCTGTGTGTGTGTGTGTGTGTGTGTGTGTGTGTGTGTGTGTGTGTGTGTGTGTGTGTGTGTGTGTGTGTGTGTGTGTGTGTGTGTGTGTGTGTGTGTGTGTGTGTGTGTGTGTGTGTGTGTGTGTGTGTGTGAGAGTGTGTTTGTATGTGTGTGTGTGTGTGTGTGTGTGTGTGTGTGCATGCGTGCATGCGTGTGTGTGTGTGTGTACAGTATGTTTGGGATGTCTTGGGATGTGCATAGCTCATGGTAAGAAAACTGTGGGTTATTGATTGAGCTAGTTTATTGCAGTGTGAATGCATACAATGCTTCCATCTGTGGCGCTCAATGGGGATGGAAATCTATTTAATCTGTTGTCATGCCAACATAGACATCTCCGCTTTTAATCATAGGCACTGAAGGCGTGTGTTTCTGGTCCAAGTCTTGTTGTGCTTAGAACATTACAAATTTTACACTCAAGACTAACCTCTCCTCAGATGCTATCGGTTCATGATTTACATTGTGCCTTTTTACTGATTTGCTGTATGAAGCACTTTTACTTCTTTTTCAATCGTTTTTTCAAAACAAAGTTTTCTGTTTGTTTCCTCTCCGGTAAGCACATTGAAAGGGCTAGCATGAAATTTCTTACATACATAGATGAACTTGTTCTGCCTCTGTTGCCTTGCTCTGCCTTGCCTAGTTTTGATTTAAGGTTTGCCTTCTTTTCCCAGTTTCAGTATTGGATCTCTGAGTTGTTTTTGGTGATTGTTGCAGTTGCGCAAGACAAGACATTCTTTCACAGCTTCTCCTGACAAACAATTTTGCGTTAAAAAAAGTAACTGTTTTACCTGTACAGTGCCCTCCATAATTATTGGCACCCCTGGTTGAGATGTGTTAAAAGCCTTAAAATAAATTCAGTGTTTATTGCAGAAGAATACTGTCACACTGAAAATTGTAGGAAAATGTAGCCTTCAACTCAAATGAATTGTAAGAAAATAAAAAAATCCCTGACTAAAAAAAAAATATTTTTCATTAAATCACCTGTTCCACAATTATTGGCACCCTTAACAATTCCCAAGAAATAAATATAATTGAAGCATTTCTGTCATTTCTACAGTAGTTTACAAAGTTTACCAGAGTATGTAGGAACATTTAATTAGTAATTCATCACTTCCTGTTTCCCTGGGGTATAAATATGACGTGACACAGAGGCCATTTCTCTTATCCACTCTTAAACATGGGAAAGACAAAGGAACACAGCATACAAGTCAGGCAGATGTGCGTCGACCTTCACAGGTCAGGCAGAGGCTACAAGAAGATTGCCACTCAACTGCATCTGCTCATATCCACTGTGAGAGGAATAATTAAGAAGTTCAAAACAACTGGAACAGTGGTAAACAAGCCTGGACGAGGACCCAAGTTTATTTTGCCACCACGCACAGTGAGGAGGATGGTAAGAGAAATCAAAAGATCTCCAAAGCTCACTGTTACAGAATTACAACAAATGGTAGCATCCTGGGGTCACAAAGTCTCCAAATCAACCATCAGGCACTGTCTACACGCCAACAAGCTGTTTGGGAGGCATGCACGGAGAAAACCTTTCCTCACTCACAATCATAAACGCAAGCGTCTGGAGTTCGCCAAGCGGTATTGGGGCTTCAACTGGGACCGTGTGCTTTGGTCAGATGAGACCAAGATTGAGCTTTTTGGCAACAAACACTCTAAGTGGGTCTGGCGTACCACGAAAGATGTGCATGCTGAAAAGCACCTCATACCCACTGTGAAGTATGGGGGTGGGTCAGTGATGCTGTGGGGCTGTTTCGCTTCCAAAGGCCCTGGGAACCTTGTTAGGGTGCATGGCATCATGAATGCTTTGAAATACCAGGACATTTTAAATCAAAATCTGTTGCCCTCTGCCTGAAAGCTGAAGCTGGGTCGTCACTGGGTCTTTCAGCAAGACAATGACCCTAAACATATGGCCAAATCTACACAGAAATGGTTCACCAGACACAAAATCAAGCTCCTCCCATGGCCATCTCAGTCCCCTGACCTCAACCCCATTGAGAACCTGTGGGGTGAGCTGAAGAGGAGAGTACAGAGGAGAGGACCCAGGTCTCTGGATGATTTAGAGAGATTCTGCAAAGAGGAATGGCTGAAGATCCCTCTTTCTGTCTTTTCCCATCTTGTGAAACATTATAGGAGAAGATTAGGTGCTGTTTTGTTGGCAAAAGGGGGTTGTACAAAATATTAACACCAGGGGTGCTAATAATTGTGACACACATTATTTGATGTCAAATAATTATTTCTTTATGTGGGATTTTTTTCCCCACTGAATAAATGCACTTGTATTGAAGGTTGGATTTTTCTCTTTTTTTCCATTAAGGTCCCATATTATTTAGAAAAACAATAAAATAATTGGAAGTTAAAAAACACATCTCAACCAGGGGTGCCAATAATTATGGAGGGCACTGTATCTGTAGTGTTAACAACTGATAGATTGCTAATCTTGCTTTGACATTCTTAGCTGATGCCTTTGCACGGATTTACACATAGATGTGAGAAGAGCCGAGGCCGAGGGCTGCATAAATATATGTAGGGCCTATTTAACACACACAAATGTATGCCTGTGCTCCCTTTTTCAGAAACCTGAGGCAGAAATAACAAAGAAACAAGGGAGGGTGTGAAAAGAAAAACAATATAGCAAGTGTTTTTCTGCTCCGCTTCATGCCTAAGGTAAACAGGTAATAAACAACAATCCACACATAACAACAGTAACATGCCTCATGGAACTTTCTAAAGAGTTTTCCAACCCCGCTAATGATGTGCCATTAGGTTTGGAGAGAAGTAAATAAGTAGCAAGGAAGCCCTGCAAACACCACAGAGACATAAGCCATTCAAACCTGACAGGCAACACATTAGGCTCCGTCAATCACCCATTGTGTGTGCGTGTGCGTGTGTGTGTGTGTGTTTGTGCGTGTGTGTGTGTGTGTGTGTGTGTGTGTGTGTGTGTGTGTGTGTGTGTGTGTGTGTGTGTGTGTGTGTGTGTGTGTGTGTGTGTGTGTGTGTGTGTGTGTGTGTGTGTGTGTGTGTTTGTGCGTGTGTGTGTGTGTGTGTGTGTGTGTGTGTGTGTGTGTGTGTGTGTGTGTGTGTGTGTGTGTTTGTATGTCTGTCTGTCTCTCTGTTGGTGTGTATTGAATTGCTTGATGTAAAATCAAATCTAAGCTCTAGTGAGTTGCACACAGCAACCACAACAAAACTTAAACTAGATAATATGGTCCATTATTTTCTCTTTACATGTTCTCTCTCTCTCTCTCTCTCTCTCTCTCTCTCTCTCTCTCTCTCTCTCTCTCTCTCCCTCTCTCTCTCTCCTCTCTCTCTCTCTCTCTCTCTCTCTCTCTCTCTCTCTCTCTCTCTCTCTCTCTCCCTCTCATTCATTCTTTTTTCCTCTTAAAACATCCCTAATGAGGCTAATTTCAAGAAATCACTTTCTGGCATCCCCCACCCACCGTGATCACAAGGCAGCAAACTAAGCTCGCAAAAGTACTGGGCAATACCACAGCAGCACTGTACAGTACCAGCCAAGCCTCTGAGGACAGTCGTCCATAGAAACACCCCGGCCGTCTGTTAGACACCATAAACCTTCAAGCCCCCTAAAGCACTGAGATTCCCAGGCAGGCAGGCAGGCAGGCAGGCAGGCAGGCAGGCAGGCAGGCAGGCAGGCAGGCAGGCAGGCAGGCGGGCGGGCAGGCAGGCCCGCGGGATCGATACCCTCTCAACTACCAGGCCTGCTGCCAGTCATCCTGTCACCACTGCATGGCTGACGCTGGTGTCAGGTGACGCCAGCCGGGGTTCTGCTCTTCCACAAAGGTCATATGCTAATGGCCAACGGAGCTGAGCTGAGCTGTGCTGCGATGCCAGTCTGGTTGAAAAAAAATCAGCGTACGTGTCGGTGGTCATCAGTCTGCCTCAGACGGTCTTTAGTTAGAGTCTTTAGTGACCCCAATATCAATTGCATTACTGTCATGTCTTCATGGGAAAATGAAGAACAACAAAAAAGAAATCAATATTTATAGATCAACATTAATGCAAAAGCTTACTTACTTATATCAACATCCACCCCTCCCTCTCACTCTGTCTCTTGCTCGCACACGCACACACGCATAAAAGCACTGTAATGACAATATAATACATCACTATGACTACTACTGAGAGAGTATGAAATATTATTACAATACTAATGATGAAAGCATATGACCACAACATTGCAATCCAGATAAAGGTACGTTTAGGAAGGAGCTAATAAATGGATAAACAAACAAAACAAAACACGACTAAAACAATTCTCTATCGTTACAAATGCACATAGTGGTTTAATGATATACTTAGAACGTCCTTAATGCATCGCACACAATCACAGAGAGAGAGAGAGAGGGAGGGAGACTCGTGCATTAAGACGAGCTCTAGGCCTCATCAGAAGAGGCTCTCCAAATGAGAGTAGTCCATAATGAGGCATAAAGTGCTGGAGCTCATAAAGTAATTTTAATTGTAGATGCATGAGGTAATTATCACAGTAAATTAGCCAACTGACTTATTGTGGAAAAATGCAGTCCTACATCTCAGTGTGGGTATGTGAATTTCTTTTTCGAATGGAGGAGGGGGAAAAAAACAGAATGAGAAGGGTGTGGGGGATGGGCATAGTGTGTTTGCAATAGAATGTGTATAGAATGTTATCTTAATTGTACTGGCATCAGACAGAAAAGGGGTTTGAATTATGGTTAGCCAGTGCAGTAATTATTTCAATTGATCACATGATTGATGGGAAAAAATGGTGTTCCTGTTTCTAAAACCTGACTCTGGATCAATTGGCTGTTGGAGCGGAATAATGCATCCAGGATCCA
>NC_085872.1:40090423-40102923 GCF_034702125.1 Engraulis encrasicolus | reverse complement strand
CCAGGTTCCGGTCTGCCTAAAGGGGCGTGTCATAATACTCCTAGCATTGAATAGAACAGTCCTTAGGTCTGCCTAAAGGGGGATTTCCCCCCCCCCCCCGGCAATATTAGAACCCGGAAACAATATGCCAATGGAACCTCTCTCTCTCTATTCTCTCTGTCTCATCCTTTCCACCATATCCCTTTTCGTAAAATTTGTGTCATCCATCCATACCATATAGCCATCTTGTTTTTGCTTGTTGACTTATTGATTTCTGTTTCTTCTGTTTGTTACGCATATGAGCTCTGGGCTCACATCTCTTCACTTCACTTTCCTCTTCACCCATCTCTCTCTAACTCTCTGTCTCTCTGTCTTATACACACTTCATCTTCCGCTCCCTCTCTCCCTCTCCCTCTCTCTCTCTCTTTCTCTCAACCTTGCTTAACCATCTCTTCTTTTCTTTCATTCATGCAGATCGCGTCTCTCATGGCAAATCCACTTCACATCCTCATCTCTCCTCTCCACCTCCCCTATGCTGTTCTCTCTCTCTCTCTCTCTCTCTCTCTCTCTCTCTCTCTCTCTCTCTTTTTCTCTCTCCCTCTCTCTCTCTCTCTCTCTCTCTCTCTCTCTCTCTCTCTCTCTCTCTCCTCAATCTCTCCCTTGAATGCTAATTGACTAAGCAGGAGTCCTTAGCAATCTCTGTCAAAAAAACGGACGTGAAAAAAGCAATCTCCGCCACATACAGATGACCAAGCCTTGCCAGATTGCAGCCAGAAACCCCAAGGAATCCCCCACTGGGATGTTTCTCAAGTCTACCTTTTGCAGTCGGAAAAGCAGTCGGCAAGACAACCTTATACAAATAAAACGTTTTCACTGTTCACACACTTCCTTCTGTTGTAACATTAGGGGGTATGTGCATGTGTCTGCATTTGTGTGTGCATGTGTGCGTGCGTGCATGCGTGCGTGTTCGGCGTGCGTGTCTGCATTTGTGTGTGCATGTGTGCGTGCGTGCATGCGTGCGTGCGTGCGTGCGTGCGTGCGTGCATGTGTGCGTATGTGTTTGCATGCGTACGTGTGTGCGTACGTGTGCATGCGTGTATGTGTGAGAAATAGGCAGAGAGTGTATGTGTTTGTGTGTGTGTGTGTGTGTGTGTGTGTGTGTGTGTGTGTGTGTGTGTGTGTGTGTGTGTGTGTGTGTGTGTAGAGGGAAGGGGGGCAATTTGAGACCTTGATGAAAAATTGCACAAAATATGGCAGGGGCGAGGTGACAGCTGGGGTGGATGCGGCGGCTGATAAGAGGCACAGCTGCCCGTGCGGAGAGGAGCGCAGGGCTGTGAAATGCCGGCACTGCCAGGCAGCCTCGCGAGGGGGGCCGCGGAGCTACGCAGCGAATGAAAATTGAGTTTCTGAAGTTCAAGGATACACCGTTCTGCTGTCTCTCTCTCTCCTTCTCTCTCTCTCTCTCCTTCTCTCTCTCTCTCTCTCTCTCTCTCTCTCTCCCTCTCTCTCTCTCTCTCTCTCTCTCTCTCCTTCTCTCTCTCTCTCTCCTTCTCTCTCTCTCTCTCTCTCTCTCTCTCTCTCCCTCTCTCTCTCTTTCTGTGTGTGTGTGTGTGTGTGTGTGTGTGTGTGTGTGTGTGTGTGTGTGTGTGTGTGTGTGTGTGTGTGTGTGTGTGTGTGTGTGTGTGTGTGTGTGTGTGTGTGTGTGTGTGTGTGTGTGTGTGCGCGCCCTGTGTGAGCATGTGTGTGTGTATTCATTCCCGGAGCACACCCCAATTTCAGCTGGAAAATTGAACATAAGCGTTTAATATAGAGAATGCAACCAATATTGCATGAAATACAAAGGCGGGAAAAAATAATAGAAAGAACACTCCAGTTCTTTAGAAAACATGACTAGAATGGAAGAGAAAGGTAGGTAAATGGGACAAACACTGAGCCACTAATCTGTATTCCACCAATAGTCTCAACGGTTAATCCTTTGGATGACCCATTGGGTTTAAAATCCTCAGCTTCAAACAACAGATTGAATTATACAACCATCACAGGGCTATAGCTTGACGTGTCCGCAGGACTACATGCAAGGTGTGTGTTTATTTCTCTTTCTGTGTGTGTGTGTGTGTGTGTGTGTGTGTGTGTGTGTGTGTGTGTGTGTGTGTGTGTGTGTGTGTGTGTGTGTGTGTGTGTGTGTGTGTGTGTGTGTGTGTGTGTGTGTGTGTATGCGTGTGTGTGCGTTCGCGCGTGCGTGCGCGTGTGTGCTTGACCGTAAGCTTTGCAACATAGGTCCAGCCACAGTTGTTTACACACTTGTCAGTATTGATTTGAACCGACTTAATCTTCAGCCATTTGCTCTATATATGTTGGTTATTTCGCTTTGGTCATTTTCTGTTTCTAACTGCCAGTCCAGAGCTGCCCATCCCTCCCTCCCTCCAGACATACCTGACACAAGGTCAACAGTAAAGGCAGCCAGTTTCCAGCCCCACTTCCCCTTTCGGTGCACCTTTTGAGCTGCACCTCCTTGTAAGTAAGCTATTAAACCTGACAGACAGGCAGCATCCTCGCCCATATCTGAGTGCATGTGTCAGAAGGCTTTATTTGTCATGGGAAGTGCAGTTCTGAATCGCAACAGCTGGCGGGCACCAAAAAAGGTTTGCCTGCCCCTGCGGTCCCCCAAAAATCCCACCCTCTCCTCCTCTCCTCCCCAACCCTCCCCCGTCTGTCACTTTCTATCTCTCAGGCGTTCCCTCCTCTCTCCACTTTATCTCTTCACCGTGCTACCTCTCACCACCACACCGGCTCATTTTCAGCGGTGGAGCAGCTGAGAGCGTTGCCTGTTCCCCTCCCCATCTGAGCGAGTCCCTGCCTGGCTGTATGAGGTTGACAGTCTCTAGTATGCATGCGGAACAGATCTCATCTGGCACCCCCACTGATGAGAACTTGAACCCCTTGGGTCCTGAACGGATCATTTAAGATCACTGGCTTTAGTCTGGTAGAAGTAAGGTCAGCTTGCATAGCCACCTTCCCAGCCCAATTTGTGACATACAAATAGCTACAACAAAAAACAGAGAATGTCCTTGGTGGTAGAACGAAAGGTCTTTAGAGTTATTAAAAGGGTTTTTTAACATCCACTAAACAAAAGTAGGCCTAGCATAATTTCCGCAGATGCTTTCAGACATGCTCTACACACAACTAATTAGTACAATAAATTGTGTCACCGAACAGGGCTTTACACTTCCTAGATAACCAAAGAATCAAACAAATATGAAGCTGCCAGTGCATGATCCTGGGAAGATCTGGCCACCATCAACCCACGCAAAGCAGCTGGCCCAGACAACATACCTGGCCGAGTGTTGAAGGATTGTGCAGAAGAGCTGAAGGATGTCTTCACAGACATCTTTAACATCTCTCTGGAGCAAGCAGTCATCCCATCACTTTTCAAAGCTGCTACCATCATACCCGTGCCGAAGAAATCATCACCATCATGCTTCAATGACTACCGTCCTGTAGCACTGAGCCCATAATCATGAAAGTGCTTTCGAACGGCTAGTCCTGTCACACATCAAAGCCACCCTACCCCCCACCCTGGACCCCTACCAGTTCGCATACCGAGCCAAGCGATCCACGGAGGATGCAATCTGCTCTGCCCTCCATCCAGCCCTCACCCACTTGGACAATAAAGACTCATATGTGAAATGCTGTTCATTGACTTCAGCTCAGCTTTCAATACCATAATACCACAACAACTCATCAGAAAACTGGACAAACTAGGTTTCAGCACCTCCCTCTGCAACTGGCTGCTGGACTTCCTGATGCAGAGACCACAAGCAGTACGGGTAGGGAATAACACCTCAAGCACCTGACCCTGAGCACGGGGGCTCCGCAAGGTTGTGTTCTCAGCCCCCTGCTGTTCACGCTGCTGACACATGACTGCACAACGACCCACAGCACTAACCATCTAGTGAAGTTTGCGGATGATACAACACTGGTGGGCCTCATCACTAAGGGCGATGAGACCCACTACAGAGAAGAAGTAGACCTGCTGGCCAGATGGTGCAAAGACAACAACCTCCTGCTGAATGTCAACAAGACCAAGGAGATTGTTGTCAACTTTCAGAGGTTCCAAAAACAACTGCCACCACTGACCATCGACGGTGATGCTGTGGAGAGAGTGAGCAGCACCAAGTTCCTTGGAGTGCACATCAGCGACGACCTCTCTTGGACCACCAACACTACATCACTGGCGAAGAAGGCCCATCAGCGTCTCTACTTCTTGCGCCAAACTAAAGAAGGCAAGTGCTACACCCTCCATCATGACAACATTCTACAGAGGAACCATAGAGAGCGTCGTGTCCAGCTGCATCACAGTGTGGGGAGGAAGCTGCACGGAGAAAAACAGGAAGACACTCCAGCGTGTTGTGAACACAGCGAAGAAGATCATTGGAGTTCCACTCCCCTCCCTGCAGGACATTTACACCGCACGCCTCACCCGAAAAGCACTGATGATCATCAAAGACACAAGCCACCCTGCACACAAACTGTTCAGCCTGTCTCCTGCCCTCTGGAAAGAGTACAGGCGCCTCCGTTCCCGTACCACCAGGCTTACAAGCAGCACGATGCATCAAGCAATCAAGATACTGAACACTCAACCCACTCTCCCTTCACTGTCAGCCTCTAGCCAGCCAGGCCACTGACAACGCTCCCCCCCCCTCATCCCCACCACCATATCTGCGACTGAACACTCCACCTGCACTACTACATCTGTGACTGAACTTTCAACCTGCACTAACTCAAAACATACACATGCACACACACACACACACACACACACACACACACACACACACACACACACACACACACACACACACACACACACAACACACACACACACACACACACACACACACACACACACACACACACACAAGCACACTGCACTTTCTGCACTAAACCCAAACATACACACACTGACACACAACTCATACTCACACACATACACACACACACACACACACACACACACTACACAGGTACACACACACAGACGCACACCGCACTTTCTACCTGCACTAAACACCACCACACACACACACACACACACACACACACACACACACACACCACACACACACACACACACACACACACACACACACGCACACAAACACATACAAAACACACACACACACATACATACTGCTGCTGGTGTATTTAAATAAAAACCTTTTTTAATTATTTATTTCTTCAAATGCTACTATTACTATGTCAGAACGCTATAAAGGACTTTTAGGAAAAAGAACAACAAAATACCTCCTCTTAATGTATGTTCTCTACAAGTCTTCTGTTGTCCAGTCTTGCACTTTAAATGTCTGTATGAGCAATGTCTACGTCCATACCGTCTATGTCCATGTATGAGTACTGTCTATGTCTATACTGTCTATGTCCTTACCTAGATTAGTCTATGTCTGCATGGGAGAGCAAGAAACGCAATTTCAAATTCTTTGTATGACCAGTGCATGTAAAGAAATTGACAATAAACTTGACTTGACTTGACTTGACTTGATCTGGTGATGACCCAAACAGCCTTGTTCCTGAATGATTCAATCACAGCACAAAAGTACAGGGAACAAAATTGTGAGTCTTTGATGAAGAGCTAGATAAAGACATTTTTATATAAAAGTGTAGTCATCCAAGCTCCAAGCTTTTCTTTGTATTAGTGTGTTCCTTTGCTTTGGCACTGAGTATTCACAGCTAGTCCACACAGTACAGCCCAGCAGCACATAAAAACTGCTCTATAGCAAAGACCCTTTCTGTGCCTTTTAGGGTATTCACATCCTTACAGTCGGATTATTTTATGTATATTTGACTCAAGAAGTTCAGAGGCGTAATCCAAAAGGCTCAAGACAAATATAATTATGCAGAGTTTAAGAGTCATGTCTAGGGCTTGGCCATGGAACACAGAGCTTTAAAGGCAGATGATAATAGTGGTGGAGGTCTTTCTCTGGCAGTTGTCTGGGAGAGGGAACGATCGAGAGTAAACTGCCTGTAAAATGGCTGTTTAACTCTCTAGGCCCGTTGAGCTTTAGTAGGTTGTGTCAGTGCCTCATCGCTTGGCAGAGGTTCATCTTCTTCTCTTTCAAAAGAAACACTCAGTACTTGACTCTGTGGCTGAGAGAAATATTCAAAGCCTTTCTTTTCTGTTTTACACATCCTTATTTCTGTTAAATGATATTCATGTATTGACAAACTTTAACCGCGTAACAATGTAAAAACATGGACCAAAACACGAATTTACAATGAAACACATTACGTAATTTGCAATGATGTGATAGCGCTGACCTATTGGTCTGGACTTTTAGCTCAGTACCTGTGCCCCCCATGCCAAACTGGAGCGTGTTACTGGAAGGTTGCCAGCTTGAGCACAAAGTAACAGACTGCGCAGAAATACCTTGGTTACGCTAGTAGCTTAAATGCAACATACACACACATCCGAGACTTTGGGATTTAGTGTGTTCTTTTAAACAATAGTTAAACGTGCACTGTGTAATATTTTTAGTAGTGTATTTCCAGAACTCACTCACAAATATTTTCATGAATACTTACCACCATCATCAAATACTAGTCCTCTCGCATGAAGGGAGAGGAGGAGGGGGAAATGGGGGACCTCAGAGAGATATCAATGCAAGCACGTTGGTGCCACGCACGTTGCTGACTGGGGCTGCGTCCGAAGATGAGACAAGTCGGGATGAACTCATCTCAGGTAAGAGAAGAACATAGTTGTAATATTGAAACACGTTGGGACTGTTCCCAGTATGAGTTAGATCCTTTTAGTGGCATGTGGCATGTGCCAGTGACATGCGGAAGTGGCATCACTGGCATGCTATTTTAAAACACATTTTTCCACTGACTGGTTAAGTTTTGGTTTTGGCACAGTTCGGCATGTTTATAGGTTGGTGTACACACATTTTTCACTGACAGGTTAGGTTTAGGAATGCGTTTTGGTTTAGGCACAGTTCGACATCGACATGCGGAAGTGGCATCTGGCATGCTATTATAAAACACATTTTTCCACTGACACTGGTTAGGTTTAGGAATGAGTTTTGGTTTAGGCACAGTTCGATTGGTTTACACATTTTTTTTTCACTGACAGGTTAGGTTTAGGAATAAGTTTAGGGTTAGGCACAGTTTCATATCGTAGTTGCCACTGTAACCATAGTAACCAACCGTGACATGCCAACTGGTCCGTGATGGCGCTTGACATGCCCGTTTGTAATTGGGTGGTTGACGTTTAAGGGCGTAACGCAAACATTTTTTTTTTCCAATTCCTTAAAAAATTGATGGAAAAAAAATTGAAAAAAAAGAAAAAAATAAAGCATGTAGTGGTCAGTGGAATTTCGCCTAAGTTTTGCCATTTTTGGGAAAATGTGTCCTGCATCAACACATTGCATAGGCATGTCACACCGCAGGAAAACGAAGTCGCTCCACAGGAAATTCACTGCATTATGGCCATTTTAATCCTTTTGTATACATGACTGACATCTGAGGTCATGCTAACTTGATAATGATATTGTGTTTAATCATAATATGTGTTTTCATTTATAAAAAAAACTTGTTTTCCTTCTATAAGAGCAGTCACACCACAGGACACCATAAAATCAGTGGTGTAGTCTACGTAGAACGCGGGTATACGGAGTATACCCACTTCTAAATTTCAGGGATTTCAGTATACCCACTTAAAATTGATTGATCCATTATTTTGAATAGCACAAATATATACAGTATACCCACTTCAAAAAATGCTCAAATATACAGTATACCCACCATAAAAAAGTAAACTACACCACTGCATAAAATGGACCTAAGCATTGCGTGACAGAAACATTGCAATATGAAGACATATTAAGAGGGCAATAGTCACCTTAAGCTTCCACAGCACTCTCCAATAGCCTAACTGAGGTACTGACTGGTTAGGAGCCAGTCTTTAAGACCCTTGTAGTTGGCCTTGCAGCTGCCCGTTCACAAACATTGACATACATGTCACCCCACAGGACACAATTTGTGTTACGAAATTGAACTTGTAGTTAATATTACTGTCTTGAGTTTTTTTCACATTCACATATCTTAATATAAAGTTAATATTTATGCAATCATGCCAAATGCTTCATGCATTATTCAAAATGTTGTTGGTAAATTATATATATATTATATTCCAGGTTTCATTAATGTTACAGTCACACCGCATATTTGACATATAAACCTTTACATAAATCTTAACAAAAATGTTTCTTCTCATCTAAGACTAATATGAAACATAATGTACCACATCTTCTTTATTGACATTTGTTTTTAAGAGGAAAAATAACAGTTGTGTAGGTTTTTAACCAATGTTACGAAAAAACAAGGCGTCACGTCTCCCACCCAATTACAGACCTAGAATACATAAATAATTACAAATAACACTTAATATTAATACATATGATTACACTTATTAATAATAATTAGTATAGGTCTGTGGTTAATATAAAATCAATGGACATGCCACTGCGGCACTTCCGCATGTCACTGGCACAAGCCACATGCCACATGCCACTAAATGATCTAAATTATCTCTCACTGTTCCCTTAAGCAAAAATATTTGAGCATGTTACGATGGACTAATCCACAGGTTTTAAAGGCCTACCTATTTCCTTGACTGTACCAATAACAACTAGAAGCACTCAGAGAGTGCAATCCTCTGCCAAGACCATGGGGTCACTGATGCCATAACATCTACATGCTGTGGAATCTTATGCTTATAATTCAACTTCAACTTTAAAATCAATTCCCGGGTCACCACCAAAATTTAATCACTCGTTCCTTTTGTCATTTCCAATAAATTCCACAAAATGTCAAAGTCCGTTCATAACTTTTTGAGTTATCCTGCTGACAGACAAACAAATGAAAGCGATCGAAAACATAACTTCCTTAATCAACAGTCAACAATGACTCCTATGCTGAACATTTCTTTTGAAGGAGTGGAGAGGTTCCCCCTTTACTAATAAACAGTTCCCTATACAGTACTACAATTTGTCAGATGTATGTTTATTTGACCCTCTCTCTCTCTCTCTCTCTCTCTCTCTCTCTCTCTCTCTCTCTCTCTCTCTCTCTCTCTCTCTCTCTCTCTCTCTCTCTCTCTCTCTCTCATCAAACACACACGCATGCACACAAACTGAATTTAGCCCATCCGGGGAACAAGCAGGGAGAGTCAAAATGCTAATTTAATTAGACAGAGAGATAGAGGCAGTTTTCATTGCGCTTCAAATTAATTGCCAGAGAGAGAGAGAGAGAGAGAGAGAGAGAGAGAGAGAGAGAGAGAGAGAGAGAGAGAGAGAGAGAGAGCAGAGCAAGAGAGAAAGAGAGAAAGAGAGAAACTGAGACTGGCCAAGATACAATGCTTCATCTAAAATAGATAAGACAAGTCTGGCTAGTAGTTTTAATTGTTTTATGATCATTTAAACAGGTGGAACATGAGGTATTTTAGTTTATAAAACACTGTAATGTAGCAAAGCATTGCATGACCACAGCATCATAAGACAATGTTCTAACACTGCAATGGATCCGGCAAGCACACCATGCTGTACTTCCTCAAGATAACTTTCAATCAAGTCTGGCAGGTCGTAATTCGTGCCCTTGCGAAGCATTCTAAAAAGCCAAGGTGGTCATTTGTGAAAAAAAAGCAATCGGAAATCTAGCGAATGTATCGACATATCATTATTCCATGAAATTAGTCCCCCTTCATGCATGTATACTTCTCTAATGACAAAGTGGTACTTTGACATTTCTGTGAGCGTATTATGCTACATGTGCTGTTGTGTGTGCAGAAAGTACGTGTCTAAACTTACTAAAAGACATCTCTGTGCCCACTGTTTTCTGAATAGTTACATCATATACATCCATCTCCTCTTACTATTCCATACAACTTGTGAACTTGTGCCTGTGTGCCGGCCTGCTGAACAATACTAAAGCTCCCTATGTTTTAGGTTTTTTTGTGTTTTTTTTGTTTCAGCTATGTGACCGCCGATTGCCGTAGTCCATTTTATTCTTCATTGTGTGATTAGACAAAGACAATGACTGCCAAGTGATATTGCTTTAAACACCACCATTACTCGACCATTGTGAGACTGATATGATCAAAGTATGCCTATACCTTCGCCAAGCTTTCAGACCCAGAGGATGAGAACTGTGTGGTAGCACTTAGTCTTTAAGAGGGCAATCACCTGCCAAATGCTGAATGAGTCTGAAGGTATTCTCTCTCTCTCTCTCTCTCTCTCTCTCTCTCTCTCTCTCTCTCTCTCTCTCTGATTCTTTCTTATTCTATTTCTCTCTTTCTCTCTATCTCTCTCTCTCTCTCTCTCTCTCTCTCTCTCTCTCTCTCTCTCTCTCTCTCTCTCTCTCTCTCTCTCTCTCTCTCTCTCTCTCCACTATGTCATGTCAGTGATATGTTCGCAGACATGTTTTCTACCGACACAGTAGAAGTTTACCTTAGTATGTACCACTGCATACCATGTGGTGGCGGGGAGAAGAGGAAAGGTCTGCAGAGCCTATAGGAGCCATCCGGCTGAGACAAGACTAAATGAGATGGGGACAGAGCTGTATGGCCGTTGATTTACTCTAGGCATCCTGGGAAATCAGTGTGTGAGAAACCTTTGTGATATACAGCCCTGCTCCGGCACTCTGCCACTGGCCAGCAGTGCCCCTGTAATAACGGCCCACAAAGAACAGACAAATAATAAGCCTGACTCAGTGGAGGCCCACACGGATGCCAAGGCCATTCCCAATTTCGTGAAATAAATATAAAAAAGAGAACAGCGAGGTTTTTTTTCTTTTCCTGCTGTCTCGCTGACCCTACATCATCCTGCTGTTAATGTAGAACATTCACACACACGGGCGCGCACACACACACACACACGCAGACACACACACACACGCACTCACACACACACGCACAGAGAGAGACACACACATATATCCACACACAAACGCACAGGTGCACAGGCACACAGACACACACACCTATAGACACACACGCATGCATTGCATACACGCACGCGCGCACACACACACAGACACGCACGCAAGCATGCACGCACGCCCGCACGCACACACACACACACACTGCATGCACGTAGGTCTTGTTCCTGGTGACTGAATTTCAAAGATCTACAATGCTGCATGCTTTATGATGGTTTATGGTTCAAATAAAAATGGTAAAAACAATAATTAGCCTACGTAATAAATACAGTGTTAATGAGTGAATATACTTGGCTGTATAAGTTGCCGTTCGGGCTGATTGTTTGCTAGCCTGCTCACCTCACTGCGGTCATCCTCATCGCTGTTGTGCACTTAAGACGGCAATCTTGTGATCCCCTACTATCACTCCTCTTTTACAAATTGCCTCTTCCCTTCACTACAAGTTTGCTGTGTAATGTGTGAAGGCCCAGAGGGTGTGTGTGTGTGTGTGTGTGTGTGCGTGCGTGCGAGCGTCCGTGTGTGTGTATGTGTGTGTGTGTGTGCGTGCGTCCATGTGTATGTTTGTGTGTGTGTGTGTGTGTGTGTGTGTGTGTGTGTGTGTGTGTGTGTGTGTGTGTGTGTGTGTGTGTGTGTGTGTGTGTGTGTGTGTGTGTGTGTGTATGTGCGTGCACGTTCACGCACGTGTGTGTGTGTATGTGTGTGTGTGTGTGTGTTTATAACACAGATAGAGCATATTTTTGTTTATAATTGTGTGTGTGTGTGTGTGTGTGTGTGTGTGTGTGTGTGTGTGTGTGTGTGTGTGTGTGTGTGTGTGCGCACGCGCACGCTCACACGGTCGCGCACGCATGTGTGTGCGTGCGCGCGTGTGTGTTAAGACAAAAGCCATTAAAGTGCAGCATCAGCAGGGGATGTGCCTCAGTGAGTGCTTTAATGGAATCCCAGTGTCTCCGTGAACAGACACGGTGGGCGGAGCACACACAGCCAGATCTCAAAGAGTTGTGCATGCTGTAATGGCTTCAAGGAGAGCAGAGCAGAATGGGGAAATGGTCTGAAGGCACCCGAATGTTGCTGAGAAGACATTTAGTGCAGTGTCACAGTCAGAGTCAGCGTCCTTGAGCTGTTTCGGAACGGTTTGATAGTCATGAAGGTAACAAAGAGTGGGATTTTTTATTTTTATTTTTGTTACCTGCGGCCATCTGTACTTGAATTTTGAGTTTGCTTATTTTAGTGAAAAGTATTGAAAGCACGGCTGTCATAAATATTGAAAACCTCCCTAATTTGTAGATGTTTTGTTTGGATTAAGAACCCTAACTTTGCCCTTTTTTTTAGCTATTAATATGAAAAGCCGAAACATACACTTTAAACATATCTTTAGGGTACCTGCCATGGAAACTAGTGTGTGCAGTGCATAATCAAGCAGCCAGTTGCTACAGTAACAAGGAGGCATGGCACATTGTGTTAACATTCATTCCTCCTCTTCTCTAAAGCTGAAAAATGGCCTGTGGCGATTATTGCAG
>NC_085872.1:40062923-40085423 GCF_034702125.1 Engraulis encrasicolus | reverse complement strand
CAGAATGAGATAAGCGATAACGGCTGTTGGACAAACCCTCATTCCAGAGAGAAATGGCAGCAACCGGAGAGAGCGAGAGAGAGAGAGAGAGAGAGAGAGAGAGAGAGAGAGAGAGAGAGAGAGAGACAGAGAGAGACAGAGAGAGACAGAGAGAGAGAGAGAGAGAGAGAGAGCGTGCGCGTGATAGAGAGAGAGAGAGAGAGAGAGAGAGAGAGAGAGAGAGAGAGAGAAGCCAGAGAGGGAAAAAAAGCAAGCAAGCTTATTCCAGCAGCGGATATGAAATGGCAAACATCCATCTTCTCAGTGACAGAGCAAAGCTTTGTCCCATGTATATAAAATAGGCTATAGAGATACGGGGAGGCCCGTGCAGCTTCACTGTCCACCATGTTAGCTTGATAAGCACCTCTAGGACGCAAGTACTTTTTATATACATTATATATTTCAGTCAAACAAATACAGGTGTTCCAGTGTGTTACGTTTGTGAAGACTAGTTCACGCTAGATACAGTAACTCATAATGGCAGATAACATGTGATGGCTTTAAGGTATAGGTGATCTACCACACTCATTGACAGTAAATATAACCACACTGTAACCGAGAAAAAAAAGTGATTTAACCTAGCATCTTGGGGTATTGTGTGGACAATTTATCTTGCGGATAGAAATACTCAAAGACCAGGTGTGTGGAAGGGAATGAAATTCGTAATTAGTCCGGTTTGAGGAAAAAGGTGAAACACACCAATCAGCGTGTTATCTGCTGCACTCCCTTAGAGTGAAGTGCCTGGATACTTGAGACAGATTTCAGCTAATTGGTAGATTGGATTGTCTGGCATGGAAATTGACAAAACTGATCTACTGTATGGATGCATGAGGGGAAAGAGCATGCTCAGAGTGTGTTCATTCTGCAGCAGAGTTTTGGAGCAGCTGCAACCTTGGTTCTTTGGCATTGGTACACACACAATGCAGCATCATGCCCACTGATTCTGCCAAGCTTAGACATTTATGTCCAAGAGGAGTGATGCATTGCAATGTCATACATCACACAAAATGCCACAAAGATGTCTCTAACCTGACAGCTGCTTTGTGATGTCTGCCTTAACAGTGTATAGTTCCAATCTAATTCAGAGTTTTGGAAACTCCACTAGCTCCTGACAAAGAAATGTGACGGGAACATATAAGAAACTAGGAAACGGCAGCAGTTAAACTTAGGATACAACAATGACCCACTGCCATAGAAATGCTCTTGGCAGTAACTGTCACCCTAATCATGCAGCATGTGGACAATTGGTAGGCCTACTGTATGTGTCTCCAAATCATCGGACATGACATTTCAGATATGTGGTACAGTCTGGCAAGATAAGTGTTGTTTATGCCAGCATTTCTCCTCATTGACAGCTGTGAGGTTCTCAGACATTTCACCGTGCATGGATGTCACTCTGAATCAACAGAGCTGTCAAAGCTGTCAAAGCTGCATGTCTGCATGCCCATGTCTCTTAATGCTTCAGATATAGGCTACTCTATTAAATTAAAGGGCAAATGTAAATAACTGGATATGATTAATGTGGGAGTCATATAGGTTTTATTACAACCATGTAATGACCTCCAGTAAGCCGACCTGTTATGAGCTACAGTAGTCACAAACCACTAAGTGCATGCAGAATTTGCTATGTTTAGCCCCTTAATGTGCGCCGTACCTCCAGTGGCACGCTGTAATAGTCATTGAAATGTAACTACCATAGCACTACAATACTATGACACAACACAGGCCCTTTAGTAATGCACCACGACTTGGTCATTACCATACTGGTAACAGCAATTGTATAAAGCCGCGTCTTAAGGGGTTAAATGATTGACATTCTTTATCAATATTACATGCATTCAGATAGAAATGAAGTAAAGGCACAATTTTAACCATCCTGATCTCCAAAAATTCTGTGTTCCTTGACACGGATGTTAAGGACACGAAATCCGTGTCCAGGAGCACGGATTTTGCCAAAATTCCGTGCTCCTGGACACGGAATTGTTTTCCGTGCTTCTGGACACGGAATTGTTTTCCGTGATGGGCACACGGAAGTGCTTTCTATAGGCTATTGCCACAACACTGTGTTAACTCTATCATTAGAAAATACATACCAAATGCTAATCCTGAACAAAATAATGCTATAGCAATTTAAGTTGTGCCCTGACCAAAACATTCCCTAACCTTAACCTGTCATTAAAGACGTATTTTTGAGAAATACCTTTTCCAGTTGGTTGCTAGGCTATCACATTCATATAATGAATGAAAGAAAACTGGCTGTGCCCAGACCAAAACAATCCCTAACCCTAACCTGTCAGTAAGAAATGTTCTTTTTTTTTAGAAAAATATTTGAAATTAGAAAAATCCTGAGAAAACACAGGACTGTGGAAACATAGAGCTGTGGGAGTATAGAGAGAGCACTTTCGTGTGTCCATCACGGAAAACAATCCCGTGTCCAGGAGCACGGGATTTTGGCAAAATCCGTGCTCCTGGACACGGATTTTGTGTCCTTAACATCCGTGTCCAGGAACACAGAATTTTTGGAGATCATGTTGCAGCATTTTAACCTATTATGATGAATGGTCAGGGTCGAGCTGCTCTCATGGATCTACAGTACACCAAATACACTTTTTGACAATCATTTTCATACTTTTTCCAGGGCACCAATTCCAATTTGAAGAACTCTTAGCACATCAGTTAAAATGTGCTGCTAAATGAGTGACAGATGGGAAAACTATTTAACCAAATTACTTTTACCAATATTTTACCAAATTGCTTCTTCTGTGCTACACACATGCAGTCACACACAAGTTTGCTGTGGTGGTCAATGAAGTCATACTAAAAAACACAAACAAGCTTTAAAGGTGCAATGTTTAATATTGTTGTGGTTTATTTCCAGAGTTCATGCTGCCCATTCACAAATGTTACCTTTTTCACAAATACTTACCACCCCCATCAAATTCTAAATGAAACGTGGCGATTTGCTACCTAGATAAAGAAATAGCACTGTAATGAAAGGTGTAGTAACACATTCGGAGTACTTCGACTTCGATGCAATAAACATCAATCCCTATAAGTGTATAACATTACAACGAATGGTAAAATAAATTGTGATTTTATGCCTAAAAAATATTATTAAATTTATCTGGCACAATACAAAATGTTACGTTTTGGTAAATTGAATACAATTTGATTTAGGTTTTGACCGTAAGGCATAACTGTTTTGAAAAGAGTGTCTAAATACCTGTAAATGTTGCTCAGCTTGTTCATGATTTTGTTCTTGCTCATGATGTCGTGAAATTTGGTGGAAGTGGTCATTGAATGCAATTGTGTGGAAAAAAACAAACGTGAACACGGTTTGCCCCCATGGACTGTAGTTGGTGCAAAAGTGTTAAGAGTTTTGAACATGTATGTTACTGCAAAGAGTGTGAAAATTGGTGGTAAAAAAATTTGGCAGTTCCCTTCAGTATAACCAAGTTCGGGTAATTACCTCTGTACTGTCAAGGTAATTAGCTTATAATGGTTTGAAGATAGTTCTTGCCAATCATTACGGCAAGAGTTCCACCCAATTTAGTTATGTAGCGCAGTCTGTTCAGTAGAGACAACAGACTGAATCAGACCAGCAAGAATTTATAACTCAGGTGCAAGTTAGTAACACTCAAACTGGCTTGCAGGATGATCTTGAGGTTGTAACCAGGCTCGGGGTATGGTCATGCTGTAGCTGTTGCTGAAAGAAGGTGAGCATTGTGGTACAAAATAACTCACAGCACTTTTACACGTACCATCTTTTACAAATGATTCCATATAATAATCCCAGATGGGGTGCTGTAGTGCAGCGCGCGCTAAGCCCCCCACATTTGGGCTTGCATGCCCACCCACAGGGTCCCCGGTTCGAGTCCGGCCGGGGTCATTTCCTGATCCTACCTTGTCTCTCTGTCCCATTCGCTTCCTGTCACCATCTTCAACTATCCTGTCAAATAAAGGCATAAAAGCCCCTAAAAATATATTTTAAAATAATAATAATAACAATAATTTAAAAATAATAATAACAATAATAATAATGCCAGATGTGGGCAGGTTGATGACCAAACTTTTCAGTTGGTGTGTGTTGATTCTAAACAGTCCGGGTCTTGGTGTGTATCTAATGCAGCATGTTATTAGATTTCAGTGGCATTGAGGAGCAGGGGCAACGCAACGGTGGCTGACCTCAGCCAACTGAGGTTGACCTGTTCCTGCTTGTCTGGACAGTGAAGATGAAATGTATGATAACAGCATTATGTGTCGTATACAACACCAAGGGGTGCTCATAAATGGAATCGATTTACCACCAGGCTGTTAAGATAATCGGCCAACTGCGTGTGTGAATGCACACGAGTGCATGTGTGCGTGTGTGTGTTTGTGTGTGTGTGTGTGTGTGTGTGTGTGTGTGTGTGTGTGTGTGTGTGTGTGTGTGCGCGTGCGTGCGTGCATGTGTGTGTGTGCGTGCACATGCAGTGTGTGTGTGTGTGTCACCCCGTGGGAATTCCTGCAAGAGGGAGCATGGTACCCCCATGGGACGTGATGGTCCCCACAGAGGCAGTGTCACCAGCTACAGCAGACAGCAGCAGAGTTTCTGTGGATCAGTGATCTTTCTAAAAGCCACCGTGTTCTGGACTACAGTGAGTCCAATATGTATTTGATCCCTTGCTGATTTTGCCCGTTTGCCCACTAATAAAGACATGATCAGTCTATACATTTATGATAATATGTATTCAAACATGGAGAGACAGAATATCAAAAAGAAATTTCAGAAAATAACTTAAAATAATATATTTTAATTTATTTGTATTTAATTTAGGCTAATAAGTATTTGACCCCTCTAGCTAAAGAAGATAAAGTGCTTTGTGGCAAAGCCCTAGTTTTCTAGCACTGAGGTTAGATGCTTCTTTTAGTTAATGACAATGTTTGTGCATATAGTAGAAACAATTTTTGCCCATTTTTCTTTGAACATTATTTCTAAAACATTAATGGTTTGTGGCTGTAGCTTGGCAAATGGGAGGTTCAGTTCTCTCCATAGAATTACTATAGGGTTAATATTTGGAGACTGTCTAGGCCAGGGTTCCCCAACCTTTTTAGCACCAGGGACCGGTTTGAGTCCCATTTTTTTTTCGCGGACCGGTAGTCACGCGTTATAATAATAATAATAATAATAATAATAATAATAATTACAATGATAATAATAATATTAAATATTATTATTATCACACTATTATTATTATTATTATTATCATTATTATTTATCATTGTTAATAGGCCTAATAATAATAGCATCAATAGGGTTTAAAAATAAGGCCTCCTTTTCCTTCACTCTATTCAAAATGTGTACCAGCCTACATCTAAACATAACATTTAGTATTTGACTATTAAACTGACAATTACACCACTAATTTGTGGAGCCATTCTTGGTCATAGGGCTAGTGGTGCAAGGAAGATAACCCAAAACTAGGTTAGGCCTACTACATACTACTACTATTTTTCACCATGCGAGAATAGGCCCTCTGCGTTCTCTGCTCTGGCCAAGTTCATTTTCATTGAGGAGGACATTTTTGCGCAGTGAAATTCAGGGCTATTTATGACTGGGTTATAGGTCTCCTGGTTAAGTGGCGCTTCTATTAATTCAAGGTCAACCGTTTCCAACAACAAGCAGTCGTGATTGTTTTTTCGAACAACACGAGGGATAGTTGGAAGCTGGAGTTTGATACCGCTGACGTTTGCCACTAGCAGCTCGTGCCCTCGCGTCGCGTTTGTGTGAACTGCTGCATAACCAGCGTTTGAGTCTACCGCGGTCCGAGTGCCTTTATGTGCAATAATAAAGGCAAAAGGTTGCATGTCATGTCATCGCTTGATTTTCTGCTAACGCTGACTTTCAGGAGCTCCTGAAACAAGTGTTGGTCGTTATTAGTTGCAACCACAAGACATGTCTCGCAACGCAATCACGTTCGTAACACAGCGTTGTCACGAAACTGAAACAGCAACAAATGATAGAAGTGGATTTCTAAAATAGCTCCCCAAAGTTTGCTTCGCAACGTTCAAAAGCCTTAAAAAGAAAGAGCCGGAGAAGACAGCCAACCCTCGAAAACGGCCACCATCCACTTTGCATTGCAGCATTGAAATATAAAGTGGGCGCGGCCTCGCGCTCGCAGCATGCGTCTGGCGCATTTGACATTCAACTAGTGATGGACGGCACAAAGAAAAGTTTGCTTGTTATTGAAAATTAAAATAGCCTACTTGTGCTACGTCTAGGCTAATGCAGATATTAATATGGCGATACTAAAAGTTATACTTGAGATAAGTTCTGCACTGCAGTTCATAACAAAGGCATGTCTTCTGGATTTTTCTTTTTTTTTTTAACTTATGTCGTGCGGCCCGGTATCAAATAGTCCACGGACCGGCACCGGTCCGCGACCCGGTGGTTGGGGACCGCTGCTCTAGGCCACTTCGCGACTTTAATATGCTTCTTATTGAGCCACTCCTTCGTTGCTTTGACTGTATGTTGTGTATTATTGTCATGTTGGGAGATCCAAAAATGGCCCACCCTTCAGTACAGTGGTGGAGGGAAGGACATTTGCACTCAGGATTGCACATTACATGTCTCCCTCCATCCATTCATTGACGATGTGAAGTTGTCCTGTGCCTTGGCCAGACAAACACCCTCAAACCATAATGATACCACTTTCATGCATGATGGTGAGGAGGGTGTTCTTGGGATCATAGACAGCAGTACTCTTTCTCAAAACACATTGAATTGTGATAATGCCAAACAGCTTGATTTTGGTTTCATCTGACTACAGCACCTCCTTATCATATCCTAAACCAGTCTGATGTCCGTTGGCAAACCTCAAGTGGGACTGCGCAGGTTCCTTCTGAAGTAGAGGTACCATGTGTGCACTACAGGATTTTAAACCTCTGTGGCATTAAGTGCTACCAGTAGTTTTCTCAGTGATTTTGGTCCCAGTAGCTTTGATATAATTTTCTAGATCATCCCGTACAGCTCTAGGGTGATTTCTTTCTGTTCTCATGATTATCAAATCCCTACAAAAGGTCAAATCTGGTATAGAACCCCAGACAGGCTGATGGATAGTCATTTTGTATTCCTCACATTTTGGAAGAAATGCATCAACAGCTGGGTCATTAATACCCAGTCTCTTTCTTGTGGCTTTGCAGCCCATTTAATCTTTGTTCAGGTCTAAAATCGTGTCCCTGATATCATTTGACCAATCTTTGGTCTTTCCCATGCTGGTGAGGTTGGAGTGTGACTGATTCACTCATACTATGGACTGATTCTGCTGATTCAATGTGTCTTTTATGCATGTTAGTATGTACAGGTGTCTTTAATTCAGATGACAAGTTGATCGGAAGTGCCCATCTGGTCTGTGGGCCCGGAACTGTAATCAGTTGGCAGGGGATCAAATACTTATTTTGCTCGATGAAATGGAAATAAATTAATATATATTCTCTTGAGTTAATTTCTGGATTTTCTTTTTGATATTCTGTCTCTCCATATTAGAATACATATTATCATAACATTTATTGACTGGTCATGTCTTTGTTAGTAGGCAAACCAACAAAATCAGCAAGGGATCAAATACATATTGGACTCACTGTATATAAATTCATGATGGATATCGCCTTTCTTTCCTCACCTCTTGAGGCATAAAGTAGTTTAAATGTCACAACACATATTCAAATAAAAATGTGAAATGTGCAGACAACATGAGTAGTAGCCATGAATCACAACACATTCAGAGAAGTGAAAAAATACAAAGTGAAAAAAGCCAGCAAGTGCACACTTGGATAGTCTACATAGCCTGTATACATGGCAATCAAAGAAACAAAGACAGTGTAAAAACTAATTCACCCTGCAAAGAAGAGCATAGTATGGTCAATGCTTATGTGATGTACTGGCATTGAGGCTCGTGCCATGTTATCATATCACTCAAAAGTTAATTTCATCTACAAGGTGGATCTGTATAGCCCTTGGGACAAATGACGGCTTCAGCCTGTCAGTCTGTACATGACAGTCACTGAATCTTCTTCTAAACATGCTGCATGTCTGGTGAATCTACTGCAGGTGACATCTGTAGTTGCCCATGATTGACAGCAGATTGTTTAGGTTGCTTTCCTATAAGCCATTGATGTTTGTTGCTCCAGCCAAATGTCACCAACCATCTTTACCTGGCCTCACTGTAACTGAGAATGTTTTTGCTGCTGATGCACCCGCCAGTGCCTGTTTTGGGGAGGAAAATTCCCACACAGGCTGCTGGATAGAAAACTAAATGTGTAACATGAAACATAATGTTTCTGACTGTTGTAAGAATGCAAGGTTTGGGTCAGGGTAAGGGTCAGGAGCACAGTAGCTATATGGATATTGGATGCGCTTGTTGACCGAAACATGGTCTGAGATATGTATCAGTGTTTTTGCAAAAAACCTTGTCAAAGGCACATTTGGTGAGACTTGTCTGGACCAGGAAAAGCTGTCCGCATATTTTAAACGACCCCAGCCTCATAAAACATAGCGCTGACTACGCCACTTTGAATGAAGTGCATTTGTGTTCACTCTCTAGATTGTCAGTTGACTTACTGTCCCAAAAAAAATCCACAAATGAAGCTCTCCGCAACCATCCACCCACCAAATTCTGCCTCTAGGCCAGGCACAGAAAGTGGTGCATACATGGCATTATAGTCCCATAGCTGCCATGAGTCTGACTGAAACACATAATCTTTAGTCAGATGTGATTTTAACTTGGCTACTCTGGGCTCAAAGTCATAATATTGTGATAGCAGATTGCAGTTTGATATGTTTTCTCAACCACTGTTGTCATAAAGAAAGGACCATACATTTTGTCAGAGTTAGCATTGCATATTTAATTATGTAATTTACGAACGTCGCTTTGGATCCTTTCAGCGGTTTATGGGCTCTGCTTTGGCTAAGATGTGAACAATTAACTGCAAATGACCATCTGTCACATGTATAGTACCACAGTATAAATACCATCTACATAAGGTATTTCAGTTTCTCAATTTCAGACTGCTTGGTCTAGCATTTTATGGTCAAAGATACTACTGACAAGCACGCACGTACGCACGCGCAGACACACACACACACAAACACACACATACACACACACACACACACACACACACACACACACACACACACACACACACACACACACACATACACGAACACAGACACACACAAAGTTGCACACGCATGTACACTCACACATGCACACACTCACACACACACACACACACACACACACACACACTCGCATGCATTCACACACACCGTTGGACGATTCTCTTAACAGCCTGGTGGCAAATCGATTCCATTTATGAGCACCTCTTGGTGTTGTATACGACACATAATGCTGTTATCATACATGTCATCTTCACTGTACAGACAAGCAGGAACAGGTCAACCTCAGTTGGCCGAGGTCAGCCACAGTTGCGTTGCCCCTGCTCCTCAATGCCACTGAAATCTAATAACATGCTGCATTAGATACACACCAAGACCCGGACTGGCTAGAATCATTTAAATGGCTGTGTGCTTTGAAGCTGGTGCTTCCTTTGTTCCTCTTACTGTATACTGCCCATTTCAGAACACAGTAACTCAGCTTACTGGGAAACTGAGAAAAAAGACTGTAAAGGGACACTGTGCAGGAAATGGTCAAAAAGGGTACTGCAACTATGCTGCTCATTGAAACTGGGTTGTCTATTGCCAAATTTGATATTTACATGAAAGTTTACTAAGTAATAAACAAATATTTTCTAGTATGGTCCAAGTACAGTCATGTTTGCAGCTAAAAATCTTCCTGGTGAACCAGAAGCTATGTGTTGACGCCCAGGGGGCTGGGCTACACAAACCTTCTGGTACACCTGTGATTCGCTCTCCTCCTCCGTTTACGAAATAAACGGGGCAGCACGACGAATCAGGATCGTAGGGAGGGATTTCAGTGGGTATGACGTTTATCGAACGCAACTCCCTCCCCCAGGGTAGTTCGGCTGTGCCCGCCCCCTCCCTGAATCACAACAGTAATGGCGGCGTGCGAGGAGTTATCATGCGTCGGGATGGAAGCAGTAATTTCAGCGGTGTTATCCAAAATACCTCAAGTTGATTTTGTATTGGTTCCCGACCTGGCAGCGCTTACGTGACGACACGTCCTACGTCAGAAAGCTTCAACGTGAGTGGTCGAATTGTCATGTCATTCATATGAGGTTGCTCCAACCGCGTGCAAGCATCTTTTGACTAAACCCCGCCTGCGGAGAGGCGTGAAAGGGCAGTGTACCAGTAGCCTGTTACTTACAGGCTACTGGTTCACCAGGAAAGCTAAAAATGGCTATTTTTGGAAATTCAAAATGGCGGACCCTGGAGAATATCTCCCTTTTCATGTATGAAAAATGCAATTTTTCCAGTCATAATGAATACTTAGAATTTGATGCTGGTGGTAAGTATTCATGAAAAAGGTATCATTAGTGAATGGGCAGCATGAATTCTGGAAATAAACAACTAAAAATCTCACACAGTGTCCCTTTAAAATGTACATCCTTTACATCCGGACAACTGTGTTATAGGTAGTGGTGGGCCGTTATCCGCGTTAACGTGCTGCGATAATGTGAGACTCTTGTCTCGCGATGAAGAAAATATCGCACGTTAATCTATTCTCAAAATATAGGTTTGGAGTTTGGGTATGCACGTCACCATAGCGTTTAATTGACAGACGCTTTTAGACTGCGCTCCAGTCGCTTCTCCTCTCTCCACCTGTTGTTTCAGCAGACCTACTAAATATGAAGTGTTTGCAGCTGAAAACATTAATCCCTCTGCCGTGGTAGTTGTTGTTTGAGTGCTTTTTCATAAGTGGTAGACTAAAGAGACGTTATTGTTTGAGGTGAAGCATAGAGAGACATTATTGTGTGTGAGAAGCTACCAGCCCGACATAGCCTACATTTCCTCACGCATTGCATAGAATACATAAACAACTTCCAGAAATCTTGCCTGTGCTATAATTGCAAAACATTCCGTGTGATAGTCCTATGCATTTTGAAGATTGTCAAACTGAAACTGTCAATATCTACTCTCGCTGAATGTTTGTGTTGCAATCGCGCACATTTGCGATTCAGTGAGATATTCTCATGTCCGACGGTAATAAACCTCGCGGTTGTCGCGCTTGACTTTTTTTTTTTGCAAACTGAATTCATGTCGAGTTGTAACTCATCTGGCATTCTAACTCTGAGAACAACTGTCAAATCGCCGTGTGCCAGTGCTGTAGGTTCTAGATAGGCATATCCAGTAGCCTGGCTCTGCTGAGTGCTGCTGTGCTACTACGCGCAGAGCTCCTCCCTCTCTTAAAGGAGTTGCTGCTTTTAAAAGTCAGTGGCAGATTCTCTCTCTCTCTCTCTCTCTCTCTCTCTCCCCCCATTAGAAATGAAATGCTGAATTGTTGAGGTCATTGTGTTTAAATAGCCTAAATGTTTGATAGATTTATCTGTCTTTACAACTTATAGCGCTGTTCATTTTGAAATTTCAGTATCTTATGACTGTAAATGCTTCCTAACATATTGGACACACTTTACACATATTGCTGTGATTTTTTCATCTCCAAGTATCAACATGACCATTTTTTGAAGATGAGATGCATTTTGGAAAAAAAAGATGAGCTCTGGTCTAATGCGCCATCTGTCTTAAGAAACCCCAAGGTTTTTTTCGGCATTATTTCGCTATCGTGCCTATTCTGAATGAGCCATTTTGATATAGATTAATCTAGATTAATCTAGATTAATTTCATAATTACAGTGAGATTAATCTAGATTAAAAAAATTAATCTATGCCCACCCCTAGTTATAGGTAAAGTGCTGGTGACACTTCCATGTAATACTTTTTTAGGATGGAAATTTATGCACACACATAAAAAAACCAGGACAAAACCCTCACAAAAAACAAAGCGTTCCAGCGTCTTTTCACCACAAAAATGAAGTTTCTGCATTCTTGGCTAGTATTAGTGTCTACTCTCAAACCACCGCTTCAATGAAAGTGCAGCAACTACACGTCACTTACTGCGTTTTTGGCTTGTAAGACGTAGCCTCTTAAAAACAACAAAGCGCAGTAACATCCGTTTTGTAGTTTTTGCGTTTTCAACATGACTTTTCTCTGAAACAGGACAAAGTTGGACCTACGTTTTTTGACACGAGACAAAGGAGGTATTTTAAAGGCCATTTCCGCTCTTATTTCAAATTCGACCATTCTCAAGTTACTGCGTTCTGGAAGGCAGTATATGACTACTGAGTGGTTGTTGCATTGGTCAGTGTGTGTTGTACATGGTGACCACAATGTGAAAATTCCTACACACTCACACACACACACACACACACACACACACACACACACACACACACACACACACACACACACACACATTAGGGCTGTCAAAATGACTCAAAAATGACATTCGAATGTTCGTTTTGAAAAACCATTCGAATATTCGAACCCTTCGAATACCACGTGGGGGAGTGTTTTATGCAAGTTCAAAGACGAGGCAAACTGGTGAAGGCCCTGGCAAAAAAAAACAAGCAGGCCATTAAAAAAAGCACTGGGAACGGAATAGACACTTTAGACAGTGGAAAAAAAGCTCTTGCATGTCGTTTTACCCGTTTATTTTGTGCTTGGACATGTGAACAATACAAACTCGAAGTGGGAAAGCACAGAAGACACATGGCACCACAACGGATGCGCGCTCTCTCTTTCTCTCACACACACTCACTCTCACATACACACCACCACACGCACACACACACTAGCGTCACCCAACTTATCCAACTAAAATATAGGCTGTACTTCGCTTGCTCGGTTGATTCCATTGCTGCTTTGCCAAACTCCATGACGCCGCCTGTATCGGTATCATGCCCTTACTTGACTGCCTCTTGTCGCCTTGTTGAAGCCAGCGTTTATGGCGGATGGTGCAAAACATTGTGAAGACGTGTCGCTTATCTGTAGCTACAAAAATGCTATATAGCGACTTAATGGTGCTAACTCGTACCTCGCCGGCTTCCATACCACTTCATCACTCGACTCACTGTTATTCCGTGCCAGTCAAAATCCTAAGAACTTTCATGTTTTATATTTTGGGGCGGGTGCATGTTGTAAGTCCATTCAGGAGACGACAACTTCTTACAATGCAGTTTGAACGGCAATACGAACTCAAACGCCAAAACAATCTGCACGAGGCTTCCCCACCTATCAACAAAAGCATGGATAATTTAAAGGGACACTGGCCCTCATTTATCAAACTTGCGTAGAAACCATCGCAGAAATGAGTGCAGATCTCGTCGTACGACGAAGCTCACGTCAGATTTACTAAACATGTGTACCTCTCCAATCCCATCGTATGAGCAAGCGGCTGTTGATAAATCCAGCGTCTGAAAACCATTGTAATTAGAATAATCACACCTTCTCTAAAACGGCAGGAAGGAGATATATGTTTTTATATCTATAGCCTATTATATTATATTAGGCCTATATTATATTATATTATACTTTTTAAAAACAAACAGTGTTGAGGGTAACGCGTTACTAAGTAACGTCGTTACGTAATTTAATTACTTTTGGCACTAACGTAGGAACGTAACGCATTACTCTTCAAATTTCAGTAATTTAATTACAGTTACTGCGCTGCCGTAACGGTCGTTACTCGTTATAAATTTCAGCCCTGAAGTCTGCTGTTATTAGTAGTTCTAGATGCGCTAAGAGCTCTGTCTGGGCTGTTTTCCCCAGCCCTTCTCGAGCTCTCGGAAGTGGGTGTGTGAGAGCGTGCGCACGCAGACTGCTGTTCCTTCCTCGTGCATGCAAGGTCTTTCACTGGGACTTTCATGAGCCCATTGCGCTGTGATGTAGTTAACCTATACTACAATACTTCATCATTTTTTTCTAATCTTTTAATTTACGCCATAGAGGGAAAGAGGGAAAGTTAAATCTACAGTCATTCTGAGTTCATCGTTATGCAAATGCATTCTAAAACAGCTGTACCACATATCGCAAATGCCATAGCCTCTTTTGTGCTCACTGATGACAGTTAAATAGGCTACACGGCAAAAAAAAAAAAAATAATAAAAAAAAAAAATTGGGTAGCTCCGTCAGCAGCAGCAGCCAGCGCGAGTCAAGTAATTGGGAATAATAACGTGAGAACAACAGCGCAAGCAACACCATGGCGTTGAGGCCGCCACGTTCTTCAGGCTATTCAAATGTGCCTGATCAAACCGTCTTCCAGCACGAACGGATTCTGCATTCGGCAGAATCTTTAATAATAATGTTAATGCATATGCAATGCAATGCGCAGGAAACTGAAAGGCTTTTGGAGTACCCTAAGCTGCAACATCTAGGAGAGGATGTAAGCAGAGTGTCCTACCTACAACATTTCTGTTTTTTTTTCTCATTCTGTTTTTATTCTGTGAGACCAAAAGTAATTTTAATGCTGACATGACAATAAAAGACAATATTCTATTCTATTCTATGGCGTAATGTTAGACAAGATTCAAATGTATTGACACTTTTACAAACAGGCCTACAGGGCAACCATGAAATGCATTTTAGATGTGAGAATGACAATAGGCCTATATGAGGGATTCCATAGAGGTAGGCCTACAGTTTGCACAGATTAAAATATTAGGCCATTTACACAGCCGGCCTACAATCTTGGGAAGCAGGTGTATTATGAGGTGTGCTGGTTAAAATCCCTTTTCCTGCGAAAAAGTAAAGTAATAAGTAACAAGTTACATTTAAATTTAGTAATAAGTAAAGTAATTCACTTACAATTGAGCGCAGTAACTAAAGTAGAGCAACTAACTACTTTTAAAAAGTAACTTACCCAACACTGAAAACAAAAATATGATGATAAACCTTTTTGTAAACGAGGTCAAGAAAAGGGTCCTACGTGAAACTGGCCAATAAACCCAAAGGATTTGTTGGGGAAGGAGAGTTTTACATGTCCACTGCGCTGTCCTTCTCTTGCTCACGCCCTCGCGCCCTACTTCTCTCCTGCGCTCCAGTCCTTCGAGGGGATAGCCCTTGCCACCTAAGTGGACGACTATAAAGTGTTATCGGACACACACGTGTCAGGTGTGTATTCGGATAGTCGTGCGAAATGGCGAAACTCAACCCGGGAGATTATTACTGTAGGCCTATTGATTGATGCGCCTGAACTCCCAGCTGTTAAAAATAAGGGATGACGGTCCATTGATTCCACGACTGAAGGCACATTCCAATACGCGGCTGTATATTGCACAATTATTCACACATCACGTCAAATCACAAATTAGAAGACTCTTGCAGTTATTGACCTATGCCAAATTAACGCAGCGCTCCTAGGAAGGGTGCACCAAGTCAAACTGGTAGAAGTTGGCTTATAGCCAAAATATACAATATAACAAGTCCGACAGGCGGACAACAGATGCGTCCGTCTATGCCCGTTCTGAACCTTTTTTGCCCAAACGCCCCCTTGGCCTCCTCATAACCTGTCAAGGCAATTTATCAATAAGCCTACCATGTACTGTATAAGCCTGGATTTGAAAAAGTACCATAGGATTTCAACAGTGTTGGGCAAGTTACTGAAAAACTGTCATGCATTGCTGATTACATGTTACTGTCTTTTCAAAATAATCCCTTACACTACATTTAGCAATTTGGGGACCTAAGGCGAATTTAGCTAGGGGGGCCATCGGTCCATCCCATATCACATTTTTTTTTTAACATAAAATCTCTATTTTTTTTTTTAATCACGATTTTTTATTTAAAAAAAAATAATTACAAACATAAAAAACAGGCAAACATTACAACCCTTTCTGGACAGATTTCAATGAATAGGGTATTTGCAATTTTGCATAGGCCTACATTAAATAAACTAAAATGTGAAATTCTCTTTTCACTTTAATATGAGAGCAGTGATGTCCCCCCCTCACTGAAGTGTTATTTCATGTGTGTGCATGATGCTGTCACCTATTTGAAGTGACGTTGATGTTGGATTTCATGGAATACTTTTAAATGCCGCTTTGGGAAGAAAACAGAGTAGGCGACAGGTGAACTGTCTTTCTGTCAAAACAGTGGTTTGCAGGCGTTTGCGTTTTCACGTGGATATTGTCTTCGTGGACCGTAACAGACAAACCGTAAGTTCCATAAAGTAATCAATGAGACATTTACTGCATAAACCGAAAAGCGCGCTCTCTGTCAAGCGGTCGCCCCGAACAAACCCTTTAAAAGACGCGTGTGCGTATGATCAACAGTAACACAGCCTTCACTCTCCCTGTGCTCGCGTTAATCGAAGTATCGAAGTAATCTCCTCCACCCACGCTCAAAGCGCGAGTTGCTCTCTTGCCTGCACTTCTCACAGCATTGTCAAAAAAATACAGGGGATTGCCGGTGTTCGGGCTGTTGTTTTCTTCAAAGGGTGTTGTTTCTTGAGTGGTGACGCTGTGTAGTCTAACAACACTGAACATAGGAAACGCTATCTGCAAATGTCTCATGCCTTCCTATTTTTTGTGCTCCGCTTGGTGTTATTGACCATGAAGAGTTTGTTGAGTGTGGCGCTTGACAGTTATCCTCCTTATCTGAAGACGTCTTTGTGTGAATGTTTAGGAACTCGGCTAGCACACATGGCACACATAGATGGAATATGCATACAGACTTCTGTGCTTCTGCAGTTGTGTCAGATAATGCAATCAATCAGCTGCGTAGCCGGTTTGCTAACCATTATGGTAGACGTTTTGGTTTGCACGCATGAGCTCCAGGCCAAAACTGAGCTCCAACTGAGCTCCGCCACTCCATTGAGCGACTGCCACCTTGTGGACACAAGAGGGAATCACAAGAGGGAATCACAATTCAGAAACGCATCACGGGAGGGCGGACGGACGGACGGAGGGACGGACGGACGGACGGACACCAAAGCCTCTTATAGAGATGCGTGGGACGCATCTAAAAAACATTTTGTAATTATGTAGGCCACATATTTATGATAAGGAGTTGTTGCGCTACAACTGCTGCTCAAGTTGGTGATCATAGTCATCTCAAGTCCAACTTGAAAACGGCGTACACCGTCTGAGAGCAGTCGAAGGATTTCATCTTTCCTGCGCTTACGATGAGATTTGATAAATGCCAACTGGTCGTAGAAAAAGAACGTATGCACGGCGTACGTACGATTCTCGTTGTACGCTGCTTTGATAAATGAGGGCCACTGTGTGAGATTTTTAGTTGTTCATTTCCAGAATTCATGCTGCCCATTCACTAATGTTACTTTCTTCATGAATACTTACCACCACCATCAAATTATAAGTATTCATTATAATTATGGAAAAATTGCACTTTTCATACATGAAAAGGAGATCTTCTCCATGGTCCGCCATTTTGAATTTCCAGAAATAGCCATAATGACTGCAAAAATGACTGTACTTGGACCATACTAGAAAATATTTGTTTATTACTTAGTAAACTTTCATGTAAAGATCAAAAATGACGGGCAGTCATGGGTGAGCACGGGCAGTCATGGGTGAGCGGTTAGGGCGTCAGACTTGCATCCCAGAGGTTGCCGGTTCGACTCCCGACCCGCCAGGTTGGTGGGGGGAGTAATCAACCAGTGCTCTCCCCCATCCTCCTCCATGACTGAGGTACCCTGAGCATGGTACCGTCCCACCGCACTGCTCCCCATGGGGCGCCACTGAGGGCTGCCCCCTTGCACGGGTGAGGCATAAATGCAATTTCGTTGTGTGCAGTGTGCAGTGTGCAGTGTTCACTTGTGTGCTGTGGAGTGCTGTGTCACAATGACAATGGGAGTTGGAGTTTCCCAATGGGCTTTCACTTTCACTTTCTTTCACAAATTTGGTAGTAGGCAGCCCAGTTTCAATGAGCAGCATAGTTGCAGTACCTTTTTTGACCATTTCCTGCACAGTGTCTCTTTAAAGGTGCATCCGCGGTGCGCGTTAATCAAGACTATGAACAACGAACAGCACCCCAGTTAACAACTTCACAGAAATGCTGCAACAAATGTCCATGTAGCTGAAAAGTACATATGATAAAGACAACATGGGAGGTTAACTATTTTTTGCCGTTCAGTTGAGCTACACTTCCTGCTTTCAGCCAGCGTCACCGCTGCCATGCACGTTTTTTTATATTCTAATATTAATTTCCACATTCGAATTCGTATTTTCTAGCACTATTTGAACTGGAATTCGATCTTTGAATATTCGTTGACAGCCCTAACACACACACACACACACACACACAGACACACACACACACACACACACACACACACACACACACACACACACACACACACACACACACACACACACACACAAACGCACACGTACATGCAAACACACGACACACACAGCCCATATAAGTACTTAACCCCTCTCAAGTAAACCTCACCTTCATTTATCTATTCAATCAGCCGAATTCACTGATTACTGAAGGTGTTACGCATATTAAGCCACTCATGCCTGCTCTGGGAGTTTTAAGTAAGCTCGCAAGTTATCCTCTAAACTAGTTTTCTGTCTTTACTAAATGGCACTTGTGTCTAATGACGGGGGAGAGGAAACAACAGATGTGAAAGGCTAGTAAAATGGAGATACTAGCTTGGTGGCTGGGCTGAGAAAGAAAAAAGAGAAACAGCAGTAAAATGAACTCAAGCATGTCCGAGACAGCTCTGTCCTTTTCAAGATGTGAGTGTGTGTGTATCTTTAATGTTATATATTAATGTTTACAATTTAATTGTGTCCCAGTTGCATATTTCTCCTGCTGCCTGCATCCATTATCGCTTCTTCCTCACAGTTACCTTATTTTCCTCTAGAGCAGTGCTTCCCAACCAGGGGTACGTGTACCACTAGGGGTACGTGAGCACTCTGCAGGGGGTACTTGGAAAAAAGTAATTACAACAAATGCATGGAGCATAGTCACACTGAGATAGAGGAAGAGATGTAGAACATGGGTTAGGGGGTACTTGTGGTACAACAAAAAAGCTTTGGGGGTACGCGAGACGAAAAAGGTTGGGAAACACTGCTCTAGAGCACGCCTGATTACGGTTTTCTTCTTCTAACAGATCTCCCACGGTTTTTCACTGTGTATCACTATTTTCCTCTCCATGGCCATTACAAAAGAAGAAACACTAAAATTTGTTTTTAAAAAAGCAAAAAAAAACATTATGCCCGATTTGACTACACAGGCACAGTCATGACAATATTGTGGTGAGATGGCGTTTCAACCAATACGGAAAACCCATTAGGGGCCATTAACACACTATGAGATTTCAGTGGATGTGCGGCAAAACAACCTTCAGAAATGATATGCCTGATGGAGTGGAAACATTCTTTCTCTATTTATCCCACTCACTCTCTCCCCTCCTGGTTTAGTGTGTGTGTGTGTGTGTGTGTGTGTGTGTGTGTGTGTGTGTGTGTGTGTGTGTGTGTGTGTGTGTGTGTGTGTGTGTGTGTGTGTGTGTGTGTGTGTGTGTGTGTGTGTGTGTGCGTAAGCGCGCACGTGTGTGTGTGTGTTTGCAATATTTATGTATGCCTGCAAATTTACAATCATGTGTGCTCACCTAATGACCAAGTGTGCATTTTTATGTATAACTGGCAACATTGAAAATAAAGACTCAGATATGAAAGTGTTCAAATTTTCACTATGAAAACGACATCAAACCTGCTGACCGAGGCACCCAACCACCCCACCATCACACACACACACACACACACACACACACACACACACACACACACACACACGCACACACACACACTGACACACACAAACGCACACGCACACGCACACACACACTCACACACACACACACACACACACACACACACACACACACACACACACACGCACACCCCTCTCTAAATCCGAGTGTGCTGTGAGAGGCGTGCTGTCAGTGGCATCAGGCAGGTGTGGTCGATGTTGGCTGAGTGATCCCGGCCCTCTCCCCTCTCTGGCCCAGTGATGCTGCTCGCTCCCCCCGGCGGCAGGGGGTCTACTGAGGCAGGCAGGTGGGACACGCTTCACCAGCTATCAGAGATGAGATCCATCAAACCACAACACCGTTCCTTCATTCCACATCAGCTCACTTGGGTTGTGCATGCGTGTGTGTGTGTGTGTGTGTGTGTGTGTGTGTGTGTGTGTGTGTGTGTGTGTGAGAGAGAGAGAGAGAGAGAGAGAGAGAGAGAGAGCAGGGGTGCTGACAGGTGGGGACAAAGGGGACATTTGTTCTGGGCCCAGGGAGTGAGGGGGCCCAGAATTGGGTCTTCATTACATTGTATCTATTGGGGGGGGCAGCCCTGTGTGTGTGAGTGAGTGTGTGTGTGCGTGCGTGCGTGCGCGCGCGTGCGTGCGTGCGTGTGTGTCTGTCTGTCTGTCTGTCTGTCTGTCTGTCTGTCTGTCTGTCTCTCTCTCTCTCTCTCTCTCTCTCTCTCTCTCTCTCTCTCTCACACACACACACACACACACACTCTCCCTCTTTTTCTCTCCTTTGGTTTCACAGGTTTCACACATACCACCGGCATACAGTATGTCTGCATGCTCTCTCTCTCTCTCTCTCTCTCTCTCTCTCTCTCTCTCTCTCTCTCTCTCTCTCTCTCTCTCTCTCTCTCTCTCTCTCTCTCTCTCTCTCTCCCTCCCTCCCTGCCTGAGTCTAAAATCTGCCATTCCTTTCGTTGCCATCATCTTGTTTACTTCCCAGCACTTTGTTTAAAATGCAATTATCATCTGAAATGGGAGTGTGTGTGTGTGTGTGTGTGTGTGTGTGTGTGTGTGTGTGTGTGTGTGTGTGTGTGTGTGTGTGTGTGTGTGTGTGTGTGTGTGTGTGTGTGTGTGTGTGTGTGTGTGTGTGTGTGTGTGTGTGTGAGAGAGAGAGAGAGAGGTGGTGGTGGTGGGGGAGGGATGGGACGTTGTTAGATTGTGTGAAAGTGTGTGTGTTTTTTGTCAGAGAATGGGAGATAATCACTGGATGTGTTTGAGGTAAATTGAGGTGAAAATGGACCAGATGCACCTGGCTCTCAATTTATTTTGAATTTGTTGTCAATTTCACACTTTTTTATGACGCCGGTCTAAACCGTATGCAATATGCCCTCATCTTTATGCCTTTTAAATGGCTAGCATGCTCCAGGTGCTGATACGTAGCACATGTGGGCACACAGATACACATAACGTGACAAAAGTCATGATTCAACACATTAACCCGATAGCTGTTTACATCCTGTGAGTATAGAAATTACAATTCATATATGTGCTGAGAAGCTTCTTGTTTCCAAACTTGATTCCTTTAGGCTTTGACAGACACATGCGCTTTAAGCAAACACACATATAGGCCTACTTATAATGATGCATTATAAAATATGTGGGGTGAGGGGGTGCAATTTGCTGCTGGTGGCTACTTTTTCTCTGAAGACCGTTTGGTGGTTACTAAATGAGCAGACAGAGCAAGGGAGTGATATGGGCAGAGGCCTTGTTTATCAAGGACCATGGCTGGAATTCTAATCATGTCTGGAGCCTGCGGTTCACAGGTGTCAATTCTACCCCTTGTTAAATAGTGCTGGGAATTAGTTTAAAAAGCCAGTGTTGCCTTCTGCTTGTAATGGTTTCACTATTTACTTTATTCTATGAAATTAATTATTTATTCTAAGATGTTTATTTCATTTATTTATTGGCAAATAAATGCTGTGATTGTGCAAGCCCTGAAGTCCTTGTTCTGCTGGCTTCTCTGTTTAAGTAGACTAACGTTTGTTCTCCCCCTCCCCCACTGTTGTTCTTTTTATGACAGAAATCCATTTGTATATTTGAATTCAGATTCCCTACAGCTGTCAGGAACTGTGAGATGGGCAGACATCTGTTGTTGTTGTTGTCTTAGAAAGAGCAACAGGTTTTTGTTTTGCTATTAAAGAATGCAGCACCATACAAGAAGCAATAGTACACCAATACATACACGAAGTACAGTTTGATTGGCAGACTCCCATAAGACAAATATCAAGACTACAGTTGCAGAAAGTGGGCGAGTGTCAGATTGACAGATAAATTAAAAAATATGTCAGGAACAATGAGGGAAGGTGTACTCTTTTTTTCATTACAGAGAAAAAAATGTTTTTTATGGCAAGTGTAAAGATCAGGTTTTTTTTCAGACCAATGATATAAATTAAGGTGCATTATGGTTAGTATGACAAACACTGTTTGCTCTGGTATTGTCCACTCTTCTGCTATGATGATTTAGAATAATCATGCTTGACAGCCAAATCTTACACCAGACATCTCAACAAGCTTTGAGAGAAAAGAGGTGCACATCATTTTTTTATTATTATTATTATTTCAAACGGCTTTGGTTTACATTTTGGGCCAGGGTGATTTTATTTGCAAGGCTTTTTGAGTGTGTGCTTATTCTCCTTGTTTGGAATGGTTAAATACTGCAGGCA
>NC_085872.1:40017923-40060423 GCF_034702125.1 Engraulis encrasicolus | reverse complement strand
TCTTATCATGTTTCAAGGCACATCCATTTTCTGTCAAAATCCAATAACACAGCTGCCTTTATCCTTATCTTTTGCCCCATTTTCCTTCCTCGTTTTAATAAATTGAGCATTTGATGACTTTGACCTTTTGGGTCCATCTTCCATTGGCGTTAGTGTGACAATCCAGTGGGGAAACCCATCCCCCAACCTAAGAAAGGAAAAGAAAACATAAGCTACAGAAGCTACACCTAGAGCTTGTGCAGATTGTTTCTTTTTTCTGTGATTTTTCAACCACAACCCAACAATTCAGAGTGACATGATATGCTGGGATTCACAATATTATAAATGGAAAATGTGTTTCATTTAGTACTGGCCTAGAGGATGCTCACTTCCAGCAAATGGGTAATGGAAAACAAATCATTGCGAATTATATGCCAATCTCATAATGTTCAAGTTCAAGTTCAAGTTCAAGTTGGTTTTATTGTCAATTTCTTTACATGCACTGGTCATGCAAAGAATTTGAAATTACGTTTCTTGCTTTCCCATGCAGACATAGACTAATCTAGGTGAGGGCATAGACAGTATAGACATAGACACATACTCATACATGGACATAAGACAGTATGGACATAGACAGTGTTCATACAGACATTTAAAGTGCAAGACTGGACAACAGAAGACTTGTAGAGAACATACATGAAGAGGAGGTATTTGTTGTGTTTTTTTCTAAAAGTCCTTTATAGCGTTCTGACATAGTAATAGTAGCATTTTGAAGAAAAATAAATATTAAAATAGGTCTATCAAGTACACCAGCAGCAGTGTGTGTGTGTGTGTGTGTGTGTGTGTGTGTGTGTGTGTGTGTGTGTGTGTGTGTGTGTGTGTGTGTGTGTGTGTGTGTGTGTGTGTGTGTGTGTGTGTGTGTGTGTGTGTGTGTGTGTTTTTAGTGCAGGTAGAAGGTGCGGTGTCTGTGTCTGTGTGTGTGTGTGTGTGTGTGTGTGTGTGTGTGTGTGTGTGTGTGTGTGTGTGTGTGTGTGTGTGTGTGTGTGTGTGTGTGTGTGTGTGTGTGTGTGTGTGTGTGTGTGTGTGAGAGAGAGAGTTGTGTGTCAGTGTGTGTAAGTTTGGGTTTAGTGCAGAAAGTGCAGTGTGTAATGTGTGGTGATTCTTTAATTTCTTTGTTTTGTTTTAGTTTATTTTATGTGCTGTACTATTACTGTCCACTCCAGCCAGCCAGGCTATGAGGCATCCAAGCAGGATAGGAAGTAGAGGATGAAGAAATCCCTTAGCAATGTGGGCAATCTCTAGAGTACACAGTAAATGTTGCGGTGTTAATTCAACACTTAGAGAGTTCATATAAGTCCAAATTATGTAAAATCAACTCTCTAAGTGTTAAATGAGCACTGCAGAATTTGCTGTGTAGGATTTAACCCCCTTACTCTCAAATGAGAACGTTAAGATGTGGTGCCAATGCAATGGCCTGGTAGTTACTATTATTCACACATTCATTATCCATTCACACATACCCAAATGAGTGTAGTTGTTTCCCCAAAAAACTATGGTAGTTATTTTTAACGGTCATGAAGACTTACATTCAGACATCTACTCAGCCAACTAAAATGCATATCCAACAGATACATGTGATTAATGGAAGACAATGCTTTGTTTATTTGCCTTCTTCTGTAGTGTTGTAGTAGACCCCTCTCTCTTTCCATTTCCCTGCCCTTTTTGCCAGTTCTGAACTGTGTATAACTTGTGTATTTGAATGTGTAAACTGTTTTGATGTGGTCAACTTTTTCATATGTCACGGGGGGATTTGGGGATGTGTAGTATGTGTGCAGGGCAATTGTCTTTTGTTTGTGTTTTTGTGATTTTTGTAAACCGCCAGCAGAGTATTACGGTAAGTAGAAGGAGGTGTAGACAGCAATGGTGAAGCTGTTTAGCTATTGGATAATGTAATTAGTGAATTTGCCCAAGAGAAGGGTGTGTTTAAAAAGCCTGTGTCACTCGGTGAAAGGGAAAGTCAGAATCAAAGACAGACAGGTGCGCGAACAAGGAGCAGCTGTAGACCAGAAGGTAGCTAGCTCTGCGCAGCCTTAGTAGGGAGCCCAGTCTCAGGGAAAATCAACTGTATGCTTCGTGGTGCCGCTACGAGATAGCCTCATTTTTCGTAGTTGGTCGTCGAGAGTGGGTGAGAGAGAGGGCGAGAGAGAGCGAGTGAGAGAGAGAGACCACCCGACAGCGTGCATTCCGGGAGGGGAGCGCTGTCGTTGTGTCAGCTTCAGGCCATGTCTCCCTTCCTCCAACATTGTCCCTAACCTTAACCCTAAACCTAACCCTAACCCTAACCTTAACCCTAAACTTAACCGTAAATCACTTGTTTGAAATGTTTGATTACCGTCGTTTCCATTTAGCCTTCACTCACGCTCGATTGTTGACGTCCGCCCGCATTATTCTTCCCCCCAGAACCAAACCAATTGTCAGTTCCCCCTTTCGTCACCTAACCACGAGAAACGAGGCTATTCGTAATGGCACCACAAGGCTTGAAGTTGATTTTTTCTGTTTTTCTCGTAAAGACTTCACGGATGCCCGAGTTACGGTTGTAGTATGGTAGTCTTAATGTAGATGCTGCTGATGTGTCAGAGTAAGTTAAGATGCTGCCGTGTCCGTGTTTGTCAGTTTCATTTTCATTGTGCCCTCGTGCATGTTGGTTTTGGTGTCAGAAGTAATAAAAGCGCTGAAATATTTTCGGAACCCTTGTGCGCCCTGAAGTTTCCTACCAATCCACCTGCACTCCAGACGCAACGTTTTTCCTTGACAGTGGCAAGCAATCGCTTCGTCACAAGAAGCAATTGGTGAACGTTATCAAAATGCCATGCACTACCCCCTTGATGACGCTCTGGCAAGTGGTTTCTCTTCTTATTCTGATCGTGCAATCCTCATAATATTTGTCAGGTTGTTGTGACCAATTACCGAACAAACTCAAAGCTACACACGTCAATCAGAATCCTGCAACATGTTAAGAACACCATCGAAATTTCAATAGCTCTCATTTTTTCAGTAAGTGGCTGTAAAATGTTTATGACCAAGACACAGGAGCCAGGGAACAGTGAAGACAGGCATTTACATTAGAGTTAGAATGGGCACATGGAGGGAGAGAGAGAGAGAGAGAGAGAGAGAGAGAGAGAGAGAGAGAGAGAGAGAGAGAGAGAGAGACATACAGAAACAGAGAGAGAGAGAGTGTTGTGTGTGTGTGTGTGTGTGTGTGTGTGTGTGTGTGTGTGTGTGTGTGTGTGTGTGTGTGTGTGTGTGTGTGTGTGTGTGTGTGTGTGTGTGTGTGTGTGTGTGTGTGTGTGTGTGTGTGTGCATGTGTGTGTGCGTGTGTGTGTCTGTGTCTGTGTGGCTATGTCTGTGTGTCTGTGTGTGTGCACATCACCATGTGCATGTGTGCATGCATGTACACGTGTGCATATGTGCGTGTGCTACACAACCGGATGTGAGTCCCTGGATAACATGACAGGCTTTCGTCTTGGGGATCCCATGGGCCGTGAGTGGTGAATATGAGTCTGGGCTCAATGTAATCGCTGCTCCATCAGAGTACTGCTTCTCTGCCGTGCCCTTTTCCTCAGTCTTATCAATAACTGGGCGGTTGGCAGGGGGGAGTGAGCCTGGACGTTAGGGTGATGGGTAGTGATGGGATCTTACTATGGACTTACCGGCTCTTTCGGCTCCCAAACGGCTCCCTATATATATATTTACATTATTAATAAATTAATAGTTTTAATTTTATTTTACAACATTTTGTTTCGATATTGACAATGTGAAGCACTTTGGGCAGTGTATGCTGTGAAAAAGCCTTTATGAATAACACTTTTACTGTAATCAGTCGTTAAATAATGACCCAACATACCCAAATATATAGTAAATTTAAAATGTTTTTCTGCTCGCTGTGAGTGTGTTTGTAACACCTGCTCTGAAGCCGTGAATAATATGTAAAGTTAATGACCTGCCCAGAAAGGTGGCATCAAATCAGCGATTTTTTTGTAATTGATGCGGTTTGGCTCAATATAAAATATCCTCTGTGCCGAACAATGCCTCTCGTTGACTGACTAAACCATCATTTAGCTCCCTTACACTCCACACAAACATATGATTATTGTACACCGTATACGGAGATGCTGCAGAGTTATGGATAGATGGACGAGTGTGTGGGGGCACCAGCAGCAATTGTCATTAATGTCTATGGCATTTTTGCAAACTGCCAGAAGCTAGAGGTGGATCATTACCATGCATCCGCATACTCTCTCCACGCTCCTACATAAGCACTAACAAGAACAGAGCCCATTAAAAATAATGTGCCTGCCATACAAGCCCACTACACTGACTGGCACCGAGTTTGTTTATTTTAGCCTACGATGAGGATGGTGTAAAGTGTCTCTCATCAGAAGTGGAGGGAGAATGAATGAGACAGAGAGAGGGAGAGAAAATGTGACGGAGAGAGTGAAAGAGTGGGGAGGGTGAGAAAGAGAGAGCGAGAGGGAGGGAGAGAGACAGAGAGAGATAGAGAGAGAGAGAGAGAGAGAGAGGGAGAGAGAGAGAGAGAGAGAGAGGGATGAAAGAGAGGGGAGTATGAGAAAGAGTGTGTGAGAGAGGGAGAGAGGGATGAAAGAGAGGGGAGGATGAGAAAGAGAGAGAGAGAGAGAGAGAGAGAGAGAGAGAGAGAGAGAGAGAGAGAGAGAGAGATGGAGAAGGTGTCTTTGAGCCTGTTCGCGTACACCTCTTTTCAGCACTATTCCAGGGGGAGACATAATCCTGATGCTCAACATGTTTGGCCAGCGATAATGCGGGCCCAAGAGGAGGGAGACCTGGACATTAGACCACAGCTGCTTCTTTGTGTGTGTGTGTGTGTGTGTGTGTGTGTGTGTGTGTGTGTGTGTGTGTGTGTGTGTGTGTGTGTGTGTGTGTGTGTGTGTGTGCGCGCGCACGTGCGTGCATGCGTGCGTGCGTGCGTGCATGTGTGTGTTGTTGTTGTTGTCTTGACTTTTATGTCTCTCTCTGTCTTGACAAATGCAACAACAGCGCAGGACATTCAGTTTACCCTTGTTGCTTGCTTGCAAGTGCTTACAGCCACTTACAAACAAATGCAGCCTAAGATATCTTTTTTTGTTTTCTTTTATTGTTAAGGTACACCAGATAAGAACATTTGACTTCACTTTTGATACATTACAGTCATGTGCAGTGACTCTACACCATAGTTATGGTTGGTTGGACAGTCAGGCAGAAACCTTTCGCTTTTTGGAGGGTTTGAATGGACAGTATGTCTTTTGATCTTGTTTTGCATATGCTAGCAAAACAAATAACAAACACCAAATTAACTTTAAAGATCATTCACACATATATTACAATGTTTTGGGACAAACATGATTGGCTCTTTCAAAAAGTACATGGATTTGATTCGTTTTTCTCCCATGCATGATGAAATGTGATTCTGTCTGACTGTGTCATATCGTTGAATTCTTCTCATTAAGATGTTATTTGTGGCATCTAGGGCTGGGCAATATGACGATATATATCGCTATTGTGATATAAAAGTGTATATCGTGATAGTAATTTTATCAATTTTATACAATTGAATATCATTTAATTGCATTTCATGTTGTCACAATACACACTATAAGTTCATGTAATTAAATTAAATTAAATTAAAGTTCAAGAATAAAAAGATCCATTTTAAAGAAAGGTTGTTTTGCCACATGAAAAAATAAAGAGCCTGAAGATGACTGAAAACGTATGTAATTGTTCTATATCGTGATATATAGACCTATCACTATCGTGATATAAAGTAATCCATATCGTGATATTGGTTTTTTTCCATATCGCCCAGCCCTAGTGGCATATACCGTAGCTATGAAGAACATTTTAGTGGAAACCTAATATCGAGGAAGACATGCTACCAAATTAGCTAAAAGCCAGGCTGCTAGCTTAGTTGTGTACAGTATCTATGAGGCATTGGGGGATACCAAGCTCCACTGGCATCCATTACACTGACCCCTTTAAACCTCACACCCATCCTGTTACATGGTACTATTCCGACACGCCGCTATTCTGACATTGATGTCTATTGTCGGAATACTGGCACGTTTCTCATCAAGATATGCCATGTCTGTGGTTTGTGCTACGTTGCTCAGCTTTTATCAGTTTAGGGAGAGTGCATGTAGTTACCCTAACCCTGACCGGGCGAATAGACCGGCTGTGACACGATTCAAGCGACAGAGAATCGCTTCTGTGCAGCATGAGTGATACGAGCGATTGAAGCGACTACTGGATTATGTCAGTTGAAAACAGAATGCAAGCATTCCAACAATCTCATTGGCTGTGGCGGCTGTTGCTAAACCGCTGCATAGCTAATTTGCATAATATTCCCAGGAGTTCAACTACAAACTGTCGTTTGCATCGCGCAAATCACCTGTAGTCTCCCGAATCACTTTTGTCATGCGAATCAATACAAAGTCAATTACTTTCGTCTCTCACCTCGCTAAGGTATATTCGTGCTGTAACCATAACCCTAACCCTACGGCATGTCGGATGTCGGAATAGCAGTTGCCCCCCCAACCATCCAGGTCATGGTACGAGGTCATCCTAGGTTCAGACTGAATCTAGAACCCTCAACCTCTCATATGGCGAGCAGATGCGTTACCAAGTGAGCCAAAAGCTGAGTAACTTGCTCACTCAGTTCAGTGTACCAACTGAGGTTCCATGCCAAGTTCTGCTAGCTGTTATCTGCACATGAAATAAATAATGGCTACAGTCCAAAGCAGAAGACCATGCAACATCCTACTGAAGAAATACAGTATGTGTGCGCGTGTGCGTGTGCATGTGCGTGTATACGTGTGTGTGTGTGTGTGTGTGTTTGTTTGTGCATGTGCATGTGCGATTGTGTGTGTGTGTGTGACTATTTGTGCATTGTGTTATGTGGGTGGTATAGGGGTTGTGTGTATTGCCCTGTGGCACATACAGCTATATAATCAGACTTTGGTGTGGCTTAGAGGCTAAATTGCATGCCCTATCAAGACACCCAATATCATTAGCTCCTATTGAGCTCCTAGTTAGCTATAGACCGTCAATTTGGAGTCATTGTCAGTTTGTGTGACCATGTCTACGGTATGCTTGACAGGGGATGCACATCTCTCTCTCTCTCTCTCTCTCTCTCTCTCTCTGTCTCGCTCTCTCGCTCTCTCTCTCTCTCCCTATCTCTCTTGCTCTCTCTCTGTCTCCCTCTCTTGCTCTCTCTCTCTGTCTCTGCCTCTCTTTCTCTCCACACACAGCGTGTGTTGCAATGCAATCTGAAGCGCCACATTTCCCAATAAAGAACAACAGTGCCCCCTGCAGGTAGCAACTATAAAGTCTTCTTTTTTCATGCGAATCGCACTTGCCTTTCCTCACTAATTCTTTGCAAATGGCTGGGTGTTGCCGAAATCAGACCAACACGTGCTTAGACAATCATGACCCTGTAACAACATACATAATCATATGAAGACACATACTTATATTTGCCTTGCTAAAAAGCCCTGAAATTGGACTAATTTTAGACTATATTCCATGGGTGTGTGTGTGTGTGTGTGTGTGTGTGTGTGTGTGTGTGTGTGTGTGTGTGTGTGTGTGTGTGTGTGTGTGTGTGTGTGTGTGTGTGTGTGTGTGAGAGAGAGAGAGAGAGAGAGAGAGAGAGAGAGAGAGAGAGAGAGAGAGAGAGAGAGAGTGAGCGATAGAGCAAGAGAGGGAGAGAGAGAAAGAGAGAGAAAGGGAAAAAAGAGAGGGGGAGAGAGAAAGAGAGAGTAAGACAGAGGGAGAGGGAAATATAATAATAATGTGAGAGCACAGAGAGGCATCATCCGTCAATGGAAGGTGTTTGCTGTTTCTTGACGTTGCAGCGTAATGATGGTGTTGGTAATTACACAGGTCTAAAACTATAGTCTACCATTAGTCATCAACAGATGGGTCTCATGCAGCGGCCAGGGGACATACCAGGTCACAATTAGCAATGAGCACTCACACACGCACGCAAACACGCAAACACGCACGCACGCACGCACGCACGCACGCACGCACACACACACACACACGCACACACACACACACACACACACACACACACACACACACACACACACACACACACACACACACACACATGCACAGAAATGCACTCGTGCACGCACACAAACATGCACACAAATATGCACAGTCGCACGCACACACACATGCCTCAGTCCGTGCATGTCTTCTTTTTGCCCAGGAAATTCAGGCACCACAGCAGCTTGTTGCTGTTAAAGGGTGATTTCATGCTGTTTATGAGCTGCTACCTTAGCCAGCATCCTTATACACTGATCTAGATCAGAAGCACTTACAGTGGCATCTGCTTAGGTTGCAGAGCATCTGTGTCTGTGTCTGTGTGTATGTGTCTGTGTGTGCGTGTGTGTGTGTGTGTGTGTGTGCGTGCATGTGCGTGTGCGTGTGCTTGTGCGTGCGTGTTTGTCTTTTGTTCAGGGGTGTGGGGATTGTAGTGAAACCACCTTATAGGGACTTCTATAGGTATATGTTAGCCGTCCGTATTTTACATCTCCGTACTCATGTACACGTTAACATTTGTCTCTCGTAGAAGCATTATCTTAAAAGATGCTAATAGCTTCAAAGGATTCAATAAACACTTATGGCTCAGCCATAGATTGCGTGATTGGAGAGAGACTGTGGCTTGGCTTGGCTTCTCAGAACTGAAGTGCTTGTAAACCAAAAGCCCAATTATGTGTCATAGGAACTGTGAGGCTCAGAGTGTGGCAAGTGCATACGGTATTTCCCATCCTATTATCACATTTTTATCATCACTCTTCAAGCTTAACCCAATCAGATGAAATACTTTTTTTTCAACCTCAGGTTTCCCCGTGGTGGCACCCATATCTTAGCAAAGGTTTTTTTCCCCTTCTTTTTCTGTAGAGACAATTCCGCATAATGTATAAAGAAAATGTACCTGCTGTGATGAAGTGAAGAACAAAATTAGTTTCTCTCTACTTGCGATATGGCTGTGTGTGATGGAGACGCCTGCAGCTCTATGGCTCAAAGGAAACATGGGGCTAATAGATGCCTTGCTGTGTCGAATGTACTTATTAAAGGGGTATGCCACTATTTTGGGGCTTAATACAGTTAAAATCGTATGTCGCTAAGCTAGTGAAAGTCAATGCATCCATGTAGCATTGCTACATGCTACACGGATCCATTGACTTTCACTAGCTTAGCGACATGCTCCCTCTTTTAACTTGTCTTAAAACAAGACAACGGCTTACATGAAAAATAAGACACTTTACCACCTATATAAACCCTGGCCAACGATTTTAACTGTATTAAGCCCCAAAATAGTGGCATACCCCTTTAATGCTGTGTTAATGGCGAGAGCCATCTCTCACACTGTAACGATTTCTGCTGCACAGGTATGGGTGCTAGTACAAGCTCTGATTCAACAACAGCAACAAAAGCAGCAGCCAACAAACAAACAAACACATTGATGCTGCTGAGGTCGACTCGAATGACTCGCCCAACCTTTGCTTTATCCCAGGGCTGTGAAACAGACGAAGAAGAAGAAGAAGAGAGAAGACAAAATCAACAAAAGGATGTGGTGAATAGATAGAGCGAGTGCCTGTGTGAGGCACAGTGGAGGGCTTTGGTGCAGTCTTTTCTAAAAAAAGAAAAAAGCTAATATTTCTATCATCATTATGAATTATGAGGTGTGGGATTTGAGACAACACAGCAAGCATGTCTTGTGATCAATTGAGGGGAATTTTTTTCCTTTTGACTACCATTGTTCAGAGCTCAGTCTTCCCAATCACGAGAAACACACACATGCATGTACGCTCGCTCACTCACACGCTTGCCCGCGCACACACACACACACACACACACACACACACAAGCATGCAAGCACACACACACACATGCACACACACACACACACACACACACACACACACACACACACACACACACACACACACACACACACACACACACACACACACACACACACACACACACACACACACAATTACTCGTGTGTGTCAGCCAGCATAATCTCTCTGATTAAGACAATATCATAAAGGATAATCTCACATCAATAAAAGACTTACAAGTTCTTCCCGCAGGCTACCGTTTTCTCACATTTTTGCTTTCAGAAAAATAAATAAATCAATCAATCAAATGAATAAAACACAGGCAACCGCATGACATACATGGACTTTACTCATCTTGGATGTATCACACCGCTCTGTGCTTTTGAGAGTGGTTAGTCTGCCACGGTCTGGCAGTATTCCCACTGTGCGCTAATAGCCACTGACATAGCCAAGCGCTTGGCACCTCTCTGAGATCCATGGCTTCCTCTCGGCCAAGTGTGGTGTCTAAATGTCCGCACACAGCCAGCCCCTCTCTGAATTCCATTGCTGTACTTGGACGGCCATGACACAACACGGATACACACACATATGTGGACACATGCCCGAACGCAGACACACACACACACAGGGAGAGAGAGGGAGAGAGAGAGAGAGAGAGAGAGAGAGAGAGAGAGAGAGAGAGAGAGAGAGAGAGAGAGAGAGAGAGAGAGAGAGAGACATGCACATAACACACACGTACAGACACAAAAAGAAACAGGGAGACACACACACACACATAAAATAAGAACAAGTGACACTTAATTTAATAAGCTTTTTGAGGCAGACATTTTACTTTTACTCAAATATTGACCACTGACACACACACACACACTCCAGCACACACACACACACACACACACACACACACACACACACACACACACACACACACACACACACACACACACACACACACACACACACACACACACACACACGTGTACACAAACAAACACACACACACACACACACACGTGTACACAAACAAACACACACACACACACTCCAGCACACACACCACATGTTCAGCACATGTGCCTATGAGGTTGGCACCTCTGAGAGAGCGGACATCATTGTTTCCTGGATGAGCGCTCAGTGGCGGCAGTGGCAGTGGCAGTGTGCACGTGCGAGCAAGGCCGCCTGGCACCCGGGAGCACCTAGCTCTCTGCTGTAGCTCCCCGCACTGGCAGCTGCTCCCATTTTAAAAAGGGGCTGTTTAATCCAAATGGCAGCGCTGGTCTGGGGCTCATCTCGGTTGCCTGGGGAGCTGGTGGCGACCCTCCCACTGCGCTGGCTAATGCTCCAGATAACACACGCTCGGCATGGGGGAACGCGGCCACTACAACAATACATCAAAGGGGGCTAGATCAGAGCGGTGGCTTTTGAGGGAGGGCCCCGGTGCTGAGAGAGAGAGACCCGCTGAGACTTCCCTGGCTTGACTGACTGGGTCCTCGTTCGTTCTAGCCAGTTGAGGCATAGGTGTTGAGGCAACACTGTTGAGGCAGCCGTTCAAAGTCTCTTTGGTCTCGCCGGCCCCGCCTCCGCCTCCGCCACGGCGGCTGACATCCAGGGTGTGGCTCTGAAGGCCCGGATCCGATAAAGGAGTTGGCTGTTAATTAATGAGGAGCCTGGGTCTTTAATGAACACCCGATGAAGCGGACAGAGGAAGAGAGTTCCCCCTTCAATGTTGCCTGTGATCCAGTGCAACCATGGATCTTGTTTTGCCGGGATCAATTTTAAATGTTTTAGTGGAGAGGACCCAGAGGTGAAGCTAAATGGTTGCCTTGCCGAGTAATTACTGTCATCCACCAGGTGGGCACGGGAATGTTTGCTTTTTCTCCTGTTTTGGATACACTGGGTACACAGGCGAGTCCTGCAGCAATGGGCCGAGGGCAGGGGTAGCTCCTCACAGCCCTGGCATGCAACAAAACAACTCTATTTTGGCCACAGACCTCCATACACAAAAGCCCACTGAAATATACTGGTGTTTTCAAATTGAGCACAATCCAAGGTTTCTTTTGTTGTGTCTTTTTTCTCTTTATGTCTTGTACTTAAATGGCGAACACTACAATGCTGGAAAGCAGTGTAGCAGCGGCAAGATTATGGGACAAAGGTAAATGTTTTTCGTTGTTCAAACTGTGAATTGGTCAGACTATTCATTCCGACTGTCAACACCAGCTAAGTGGTGATTTCTCTAATTTTCCTCCAGTAAACACTCTCAAACTACCTGTGAGAAGGACAAAAAAAAATAGATACCATACTCCTATCCCTTAAATTTGTCAGATGACTGACAATTCTTTCCTCCCTTTCTAAATGTTTCACTTCATTTGTTGTTTTATTTTTTGTTTACCTTTTGAAGTCTGTTTGGTTTGTAATTAAACAAAAGATGCTCTGTGCAAAATCGCTACCTACAAAGCAACAAGTCTCTGTGATCGCACTGCAATAGTAGCCTACATATGTAGTGCATTATTCTCCTCTTTTAACACTGTTATGCAGTTGGCTCCCATTGACTAACACGGTAGTGCATGACAACATAATTCGTTGAAAGTAAGATGGCATTGAGACATTCACAGGATAGACATAACTGTTCAATATGGAAATAAATGCACTTGAAGATGTTGAAGCCAGACCACCACCACCACCACCACCTTTTCTTACCACCGCACCCCATCGCCTCATCAGTATGTGCAGTGAACTCAACAGAGCACATTTCCTGCCTAGTCATCCAACAGTTCAGCCCCCCAGAACTGTCCTTCATCATCTCTGTTCGTCAACACTAAAAAACCCTGGTGAAACAATAGCTATAGATTTACAATCGTCTACCTTAAACAGTGCCTTTTAAAGGGCACCACCCTAGCAGCTTAGCTGCGCAGACAGTAAATGTGAGGGTCAGTCTCCTACTCCGCTCATAATTCATCCAAAGACACAATGGCCACCGATAGCTCACTTTAAGCCTAAATGGAGCCAGGATAACTTTACACTGCCCTTCAAACTTTCTTGAGTGCCTCGAGGATTTCAGCGAGACTGCCAAAAGTAGATTAATAAGTTATAAAAACTTCTGCCGAAGACATAAAAAACAAGGTGGCCTCTTATTCTTTGGCTTGGTGAGACTTATGTTAATGTGTTTTTAAAAGACGAGAGGTTCCCACTCACAGCGCTTGATGGTGGAGTTTGGAAGGCTCGATGAATCACTGAGTGGCATTTTCTAAGCTCATGCTCTTCATGCTCATGGTGTAGTGAGGGGGGAGACAAGTGTCTTTATTATTAAATTATTGCTACCGTTGTATTCACTTTACATAATTCATGATAAACAGCATGTTCTTGCCTAGCCTCGCACACCATCCTACGTACTTCTGCCAAGAGACTTGTCTGGTACCTGTTTTCTGTGGAGCAATGTAGACCGGTAGAACGGTCCTACATTGTAATTCTATCCTATGGTAGGATGTTCTGTCAGACATGTCTGTTAAACGGTCCTACATCGCCATAGATAGACTTCAGACATGTTTGTTCAACATCTTATAAGTTAAATCCTGACTTTTCTGAAAATGTCCTTCCTGCAACCTCCAGACCATGAATACGAAATGAAATGGTAGTATTATGGGATGATCAGGACCAGGCTAGTTCTTGCCGACCTATACCATTTTTCTGGTATTATATATTTTCCCTTTGCCAAAGAAATACGGGATTGAGCCTGTCTTTGAGGAGCCCAGTCTCGTGGAAAATCAACTGTATGCTTTGTGGTGCTGCTACGATATAGCCTCGTTTTTCGTGGTTGGCCAACGCGAGTTGTGGTCGAGAGTGGGTGAGAGAGAGGGCAAGAGAGAGCGAGTGAGAGAGAGAGACCACCCGAGCAGCGTGCATTCCAGGAGGGGAGCACTGTCGTTGTGTCAGCTTCATGCCATCTCTCACTTCCTCCAACATTGTCCCTAACCTTAACCCTAAGCCTAAGCCTAAGCCTAAGCCTAACCCTAACCTTAACCTAAATCACTTATTTGAAATGTTTGATTACCGTCGTTTCCAGTTAGCCTTCACTCACGCTTGATTGTTGACGTCCGTCCGCATTATTCTTCGCCCCTAGAACCAAACTACCGTACCTCAATTGTCAATTCCCCCTTTCGTCATTCAACCACGAGAAACGAGGCAATTCGTAACTGAACCACGAGGCTTAAAGTTGATTTTTTCAGTTTTTCTCATAAAGACTTCACGAATGAACCGAGATACAGTTGCTTTGAGACAAGAAGACAATAGCCTAAAATAAATCATAAATGGGGTACATTTATTTTTACTGTATATGATTGTTACTACAAAGTGCTGTATCCTTTTTCTAAAATCTTCATATCTGAGTTATAATGTTGTCATCTCCACATGTATTTACATGTGTATCAGCCTGGGTCTAGTCTAGACCATTCATGCCCCATGTTAACCATCTCTTCCGTGCACAGCAGGTTTTACTACTAGACAGGCAATTGCCGTAGGCCCCACCCAATCTGCCCTCTCTGTGGGGCTCCCAACAGTCAGCCTCATGAAGGTTCCAGAAAAAAATAATAATATGAAAGGGCCCGAGGTCTATATTTCACCTACGTAGGTTCCCCCAAATAGAACCGTTGCTGCTTCCAAAGCAAGAAGTCATCATAGAACTCAGGTTAATTTGAAGAGTCCAGATGCAAACCCTTTTCAGAAAATAATCTTAATTCATTTTTATTTAATACAAAGCTATCAAAATTGCATATTTTTACATTTTATTTATGTAATATAACTATTTATATGTATTATCAAGTAAATGAATGTAAACCAAACCAACAACGGTATCTCTAAAAATATAGAAGTGCAGGTCTTCAGAAATGGAGTTAGTTTTGCATCTGAACTCTTCATTTCTAACTCTGACGTTGGGGTATAGTATTTAGAACACACTCATTTGGCATTCATTAAAACTAAACCTGGTTTGAGAGGTGAGATGATCATATGTAAAGGGATATACATCCCTTTACACTCTCTAATTACAATGCAACCTTCCCTGTTTTTTTTTTGACCAGACGGAGAAGTATTTTTGAATCCTCAAGATTCTCACATCACAGTTACACAGGGAGCAAAGAAGGGTGACGACTAAAATTTGTCAGAGGAATGCAAAGGTACATACAGTAGATGTGGGCTGTGTGTCATATTATAGTATATACCCAGTTCATACCATTTAGAGTAGAGAGTAGAGTATCATTTATTGATCCCGAGGGAAATTAAGGTGTCAAGTAGCATACATACATAGGCTACATAAATACAGAAGAAGACACAAAGACATTACACACAACATTGCACATATATTCACCATACATATATTCACAAGGTCAGATCTCCCCCCATCCCCCATCCCCCCAAAAAAACACACACACACACACAAGATCAAAAACTGGAAAAAGTGTCCAAAGTGTCAAGGTGCCAAAGTCACTATGCATAGTCCAAGGAAGATATCAAGGTGCTAGGTCAAGTATCAATTGAAGAGCCAGGAAAACCAAAAGTCCCCCTCCCTTAACAATCACTCACACGCACACGCGCACACACACACACACACACACACACACACACACACACACACACACACACACACACACACACACACACACACACAGTGGTACAAGATGCAATAAAAGGCCTGGATAAAACAGAGTTCTCCTGGTTGTTATGGTGACAGCAGTCGATAAGAGTGTTGAGGGGTGGGGTTGGCATGTGAGCAACCTCCAAATAGGAAAAAGAGTGCAACAGAGTGTGGGACGGTTGATTATGCAGTCCAGTCTCCAATGCTGATCTCTCTAGGGGTGTCCTTCTGTGTGGAGTTGAATGAATGAATGAATGAATGATTTTATTTGACATCTTCAGTCCATATAAATAAAATAAATACATGATTGAGTTTAATATAAACCGCACCACATACTTAAATTAAAAAAAAAAAACAGAGAGTCAGGATATCACAATAAAGCTCGAAAGCTTATTTCCATTGTGGTCCTTGGTGTTTAGTGGTGTTAATGGCAGCAGTTGTTAAAATGACAAGAGTAGCACTGGGACCAAACTATAACACATTAAATACATAGCATACACATAACACATATTCTTTCCACTTAAAGTAATATACTACACTGACTGATCTCTAAACCATTTTTTCAAAGCTGGATGGCCCTGGAGATGAAGGACCTCCATAGCTTGTCTGTCTTGCATGGGATGGCACGGAATCTGTTGCTGAACAAGCTTCTCTGGTTGTCGAAGACAGGGTGCAGGGGGTGAATGTTGTTGTCCATTATAGAGTCAAGTTTGCTCAGTGTTTTCTTCTCAGCAGTGGTAGTGAGGGCCTCTACTTCTGTGCCAACAACAGACCAAGCTTTCCTCACCAGCCTGTCAAGTAGTCCCGCATCTCTCTTCCTGATGCTCCCACCCCAGCATGCCACAGCATAGGAAAGCACACTGGCCATGACAGACTGGTAGATCATCTGCGTCTGGCGCACACATTGAAGAATCTCAGCTTCCTCAGAAAGTAGAGCCTGCTCTGGCCCTTCTTGTAGAGTGCTTGTGAGTTGGCAAACCAGTTCAGTTTATTGTCCAGATGTACTTGTAGGTGCAGACTGTCTCCACTGTCTCCCCTCCATTTATTTCTTTCCATAAATGTTTTGATGCTCTAGTAAGACATGTGATACACGGCAATCAAAAACAGAATCAAACAGCTTCACTGTCAATGTTGTATTGAGAAATCGTAGTTGTGTGCCTGTGGGCACTACCCACAATTGATATTATTCTACAATAATGTGATCACTTCAAAAAGACACAGACTAATATGTTTCATAAGGTGTGAGCTTGCATAGACTTAAGAAGCCAATATTACTGTATGTCCAAAATCACAGGCAGAAATGATGTATGACCCATTTTAATGTACTCGTTGAATATGTTTGTCCATAATCAATCATTCAATTAATTAATCAATTAATCAATCAATTCATCAATCAAACTATTTAACAAACATTCAAACAATCAGACTCAAACAATCATTGTAGGTATCTATCTAATAATTCAAGAAACGTCTGTCTGGATCTCTGCGATTGTATCTTTGTGACACGCATAACTCCCGCAGCACAGACCAAAACATCTCAAACTTGGAAGGTGACTTGGCAGTGGTATGGCGGGTTGCAGTGCAAAGTTTCACACCGTTTGGACATAAAATAGTGAAGATATTACTTTAACTTCAATTTTCACTCAACTAGCTGATTGCGCAACCAAATTTCGGACATCGCAACCAGCTGATTGTGCAACATTCCAAGCACTAAGCACAACACACACACACTTCGCTTCGAGAGGACTGTCGCAATGTTCAATACTCACTGACTCAAGTGCACAAATAATTTCTTTAGAACGATCCAAGGTGTAAGTAAAGCTGGCGTCTGCAAAATAAGTAATGCGAGTGGCCGCAAGTTTGCTGTTTTGTCTGTGCAGACACCTTATGCAACAGGTGAATAGAATTCGGCTGAAGGGTACGCTACGCTTAGCTACCTCAAAATGAAAATTAATATGCTGCTATTATGACGTCACGTTTGGTTACCGTGTGTGCTATTATAAAAATGCAGGCAATCAACATTTCAACAACATTTGGAGCCTAATTTGAAGCCTTAACCCTATCCAGACCGGGCTTTTTTGGCATTCCTGGGACCGGGGGGGGGCTCTTTTGACCCCCCCCCTTCATAACTTAGGAACCGAATGGCGTATGACCACCGAACTTGGAGGGGATGATCTCCAGCCAAGGATCTATGAATGGCATCAGTTTGGTGTCATTATTGGATATTATGACGTCATTATGATGTCATTTCCTGATTTTATTGCCCAAAATGTCACCTTAATGTATTTTCCATTTAACTTGGGTAATGCACATCAATTTTGGTTATTATGTGCATCAGACCACTTCAAATGTTCACAAGGATGTCTGATGCTTATGAAAATGTAAAAAAATATGAAAAGTGATGATGATAAGGCTTAGATCAGTGATTTTTGGTCAGGCGATCCTGTCAGAAAACCGTTGCCATGGCAACAACACAAATGATAAACCTAATCTTTTGGTATCACCTTGTAGCCAACTTCATGTTAGGAAAAGTCACAAAGTTTCGTAGTCATAGCTTTAGTCATTCAGGAGTTATACGACATCAAAGTTGGTGCGGGCACTTTTAGCCCCCCCCCCCCGGTCTGGATAGGGTTAAACCGAGAGAGCAAATGGAAGTAATGGACAGCGTCAACCCAGACCTTCTGGGCTCCCAGGCCCCGGTAATACACAGGCAACGAACAAACGAATGAGCACGAAGTAAGAAACCAACACACAACTCAGGCAATCACTAACCTCCTGGCGGAGCTAAATAGCCTATATCACACACACATACCAATAATATCATACCAATACCAATATGATTACATATTAGTGAATATATCACAACAGTTATTATCACCACCTCTTTTCATGACGGGCAAAAAGGGTCAAAAATATCCAACGGGCTCTGCACTAGTGTCTATAATCAAGGGTGATGTCCGTCAAAAAGCTAATGAGCTTCAGTTTCTATCAGTCCTTCTAAAGGTCAAAACCCAGGGTCATCGCACCCCAAGACAATACGGTGAGTATTGTAGGTGCCAGCTGCTTTGTTTTCCAGCTAGTGGGCATGGAGTGAACACGTTCAATGTCTTCTTTTAGACCTTGCTCTCCCGATTTGAGGGCAGCATTAGTTCAGAGATCATTACACAACTCCCAAGGATATTTCTTTGCAAAAGCAAAACCTGCTCGAAAAACATAAGGGCAGGAGAAAGGTTTTTGGCTCTGACTGAGGTTAACCACTACTGACTCTGAGGTTAATTGATTTGCTGCTCAAATGCTCATATGCATGCTCTGGTGTGGGACTCCACTGTGTGTGTGTGTGTGTGTGTGTGTGTGTGTGTGTGTGTGTGTGTGTGTGTGTGTGTGTGTGTGTGTGTGTGTGTGTGTGTGTGTGTGTGTGTGTGTGTGTGTGTGTGCGTGCGTGCGTGTGTGTGTATGCATGCATGTGTGTGCATATGTGTGTACATATACAGTATGTGAGTATACAAATGTGTTTATGTGTGTGCGTAGGTGTGTGCGTGTATACAAGCATGTGTGTGTGTCTGTGTGTGTGAGCTGGACAGTATTTCTAATACAAGTACAAGTAGCCTATTTAAAATACCAATTTAAAATACGTTTGTGTATTTTGTCATTTGTATCTTACAAGATTGGAAAAAATGAAATGTAGTTTGTGTTTAAATACTTTGAGATGAAGCATTTGAGTATTTAATATACTAAAAAGTCTTTGTCTTTTTTCATTCAAAGACAAGCCAATCTAGCCTGGTCCTGACCATCCCATAATGCAATCATTTCATTTCGTATTCATGGTCTGGAGGTTGTTTGATTTGACACGATTGCAGGAAGCGGGAAGGAAATTTTCTGAAAAATCTGAATGAGTTGATCTAAACATGTCTGACGTCTATCTTTGGCGATGTAGGACCGTTTAACAGACATGTCTGACCGAACATCCTACCGTAGGATAAAATTACAATGTAGGGCCGTTTGTCATAACAACGGCCAAATCCTACCGACAACATCGCTCAACAGAAAACAGGTACCAGAAGTTGTGCGGAGCCAAGTCTCTTGGCAGAAGTACGTAGGATGGTGCGCGAGGTTAAAGCCAATCATCCTCAGGTATCTTTTGGTCAGGACATAAATCATGTGTCACCCATGCTCATATCCTTTCTCACACTCTGCTTACACCCTAAAACTGTTTTTTGTTAGATTCAACTTCACCTTACCATAAGCCCCAGTTGAGTGTTTGATTTCCGATGGGATCATTCCTGATGGCACAGGCTGTGGAAAATCTGCACAACGTGCATGCACAGTCCAAAATCCTCACTGGTGCCCCCTTTTTAATAAACAATATCTGTTAAGCTTGTATCTTGTGGTGGCCACTCACGGCTCAAAGATGGTTGGTGCCCCTGGGCTCTGTGCCGCTGACCCTTATGGATAATCCGGCCCTGCTCCTCCATGACGTCAGTAAATCTGCCTTGATTGGCGTTCATCTGGTTGATGTGAATTCAGTGTGCAGTCCACATGTTGGCGCAGGAAGTTTACTCGCTGCTTCAAACAGGAAACAGTGTTTTTTAGTATTTGGAAATTACGTTAGATATTTACTGTATGGCCCCGTTTAAGATGATGCATACTGCACATATCTGCGTAGCGTGCATGTGAGCTTTACGTAACACTTAACTTGACATGCGTCATACGCAGGACATGACCAGGGCTGAACTAGTAATCTGGTGTACAGGGCATTTTCCTGGTGGGTCGACATTCCTCAGGGGCTGATGCTGTTGCTTTTCATTTGTTTATTTAGTTTTTTCTCTTACAGACTGGCTCTCAATTTATATGGGCCAGCCCAGTGGGGTGAGCTACTAATGATATCATAGAAAAGTAGGGGCCTGCACGAGGGGCGGGTCTATGATAAAAATGCCTGGGCTTTTTTTCGTCCTAGGTCAGCCCTGGGACTCACACTCACACCTGTACTCTCTTTTGCTTGATTCACACAGGACTTTTATTACACCACTGGTCATTCTTAATAATTACGTAGAATTTCTGAGTTATTAGTTATTTGGTAGGTAAGTGGTAGTTACATTGAACCATAAGAAAAAACATGATGTGATGTGATTTGATGAAATGTTATCTGAAGTGTTTTTGCCTTTAAAAGCTCCCATCCCCCTTCTCAGAACACTTGCAAATACAGCTTTCAACATACAAAATGTATGAAGCGATTCACAGAAGCGATTCTCTGTCGCTTGAATCACGTCACGGCCGGTCTATTTGCCCGGTAACTCCTACAAGTGTCTATTGTTGTTGTAACCCCTTTAACCCTGTTAGCATTTACTGCAATGGCAGCCTGATCATGCCCACTTTACTCTATACACACCCCATGACAGGACCCATTCTGTGAAAAGTGCTATAAAATTAAACTAAACTTACGTACTTATTGTGTGTTAGCATTACCCGGCTATTAGCATTGAGTCAGGGACCCTTATGCATGGGGGGTCTTATTTAGCAGTGTTTGAATGGCAGGTTGATTATGCCCGTCAAAATGTCACATTTTATTGAAAATAAAATAGCCTACTTCAAGTGCTTCAACTTCCGTTCCATAACTTCCTCCCTCTTTCTTGTAAGAAAATGTGGAGGGGTTGAACTGTAACCTCTCTCTCGCTTTCTCTATCGTTCTCACCCTCTCACTCGATACCTATCCTTGGTCCTCCTCTCCTGTACCTCATACATTTCCTGATGTCTTCTCTCTCTTTTGCCTTGCATCTCTTTTTCTGTTCATCTACCACACTTTCTCCATTTCCCCATGTCCTTGGGAAGGGGTAGCATGTCATTTTTCCGACGCCCCTTTGGTCTGACGCATCGATATTCCAAAAATTTCCCCATTGATCCTACGGCCCACTAACTCAAAATGATTAAATTAAACCCTTTGCTCCGACAGCTCAATGTTCCGACCAATGGCTGTTTGGGGTTGGTCATCATAATTCCCCAGGTCTTATGTCCTGCTCCTCTTTTCCCCGGCCCCAAGTAGACTTCAGCTGCATGGGCTGCGACGAGCACATTGATGGCGTCTGATCGGTCAATCTGTGCCCTTACCAAAACCACCCCTAAACCTAACCTGTCATTAATGCAATGTTTCCAAGTTTTACAATTGTACCCTACCCAAAACCATTCCTAAGCCTAACCTGTCAGTATTGCAATGTTTTTGATTTTTAAATTTGTGCCATGACAAAAACTTTCTCTAAACTTAATCTGTCACAGACAGCTGCATGACCGTTGCGCATATCACAGATGACGGTGATCTAAAGCAGCTTTTGGTCGGAACATTGGACTGTCGGGACAAAGGGTTTCATTTTATCGGGTAAAAGGTCTGTAAGACTAAGGGGTCTTACACACCAAGGCGGTAAAGCGTCGCGGAACGGCCGCGTTTTTTACCGGCGTCGGTGAAAATACATTGAAACCTATCTGTCCTTACACACCAACCGGCGGTAGTCGAGCGTCAGCGGCGCGGGAGCCGGCTCCGCGCCGCGCTGCATTTGGAAAATAGAACTCGAGCGTTTTTTTCACGCCGGCGACCGGCGGTGTCTCATTCAAATGAATGGCAAAGTAGCAAGCTAGCTTTGGCTGTGGGGAGGGTTTTGAATAGGACTGGCCGCGCACGCTGTCAGTGTGCAAGGCAGAGAAAAGCACGCCGGCGCGACCGCTCCGTTCCGCCTTGGTATGTTTTGGAATATTGACACATCGGACCAATGGTGCGTCAGAGAAACGAGCAGACCCATTTGGAAAGGAGGGTAACACTTAATTTTAGCATTACATCTATAAGCACTAACACATATAATGTTAATGCCTGTATAAGTAACTTGTAAGTACTAAGCAAAATCAATCATTTGTTCGGAATGTCTACAGACAGGCTACCCGGCTCTGACATGGGGGCGCTAAGCCACCTGGGCTGAGCATTGCCTGACTTAAGAATAGGGAACCTTGTTCCACTCTGTTTTCACACTGTTCAGGGTTTGTTCAGATAGTGTACCAGGAGCTTATACACATTGTATTCTGGCACTTACAACTTACTAGAGATGCACCGGATCCTAATTTTTAGGATCCTGCCGGATACCGGATCCACTGCTTAAGATCCTACCGGATCCGGATACCGGATCTTACAAAAGGGTTGAAACCTATAGTGTACTCGCACACGTGGGCCCTTTTTATTACGTTGGCTCTAACTTTTTTTTAGACTCTTTGGATTACTGCCACACTGCCTTCACTGGCCGCTTTCAAAGTTCTTTCACTCCATGCAGCAATTGGGGTTGTGAAACATTGACTGAAAAACCTAGGCTAGAGATGCACCAGATCCTAATTTTTAGGTAACTGCCGAATACCGGATCCACTGCTTAAGATCATGCCGGTGTCCTGTCGAAATGAGCGACCCGTCGAGATGTGATTCTCTTCGCTACTGAGCATGCGCACGCATGCGCACACCCTCGCGGTGGTTTTCGCGGGTGATTGCCCATCATATTGTGAGCCCACAAGTTACGATAGAATCCCCTGAGACTGTCAACTTTAGTGACCCAAACTGTAGCCTATGTCCTCCTGAAGTTACCACCAGTCATCCATAGTCTAGTTAGCCTATAGCCTGTCCACCGACTGTCATGGACTGAAAGTTACGATATATCCCCTGGGGGGAAAACGGGAAATAGCGTGGATCATCCAGCAGATCATTGGAAAATCTGCGAAATAGCGTGGCCTCGTACATTTGCTACTTTGTTGCCTAACCGTAATCGCTCACACACTCAGCCTCGAACATTGTAACATCGATCAGAAAAGACTATTTATGTAGGTAGAGGAGGCGTTCTCATTGCAAAATGGAAAAATCGCCACCTCTGATTGAGCTGTCAAAATGCTGCCTCCACCCTTTTCACTCAAGAATTTGAATCGACTGCATTGTAAAATGCCTGAACATGGTAATAAGAAATGCACTGGTGGGGATGTTATGAAAATATGATTCTGGTTATTAAAAGACAGACATCTGCCAAAACAAAGCCACAATAGCCTACGCTATCTGCTATCTGGGAATATCTAAACCGCGCTTCTTTATCCCCATAGCACATGATTTCATGTGGCAATTTGCCTTGCGAGCCCACGTCGCATTGAAACCAAACCAACAGCAAATGACTGCATTAAACAACCCGCAGGCCCTGATCCCAAACACTTTCTCCAGTATTTGCGCAAACTCAACTCAGTCTCTTTCATATGGCACGTTTCTTAACTTGCTCAAACGAGAGGCTCACGTTTTTTTAGTGGTCAGCCGCACCAACTATTGCACACCCCTGTCCTTGAAATAAATAAAGTAATGGTTATTAAAACAGTCCTACGTGGACCGATTGAAACGCCTTCTGCGGAAAATCAAGGTCGCTCATTTAGATGAGGCATCGCAAATCGATAGAACACCACTATCGAATAGGGCGACCGGTCGCTCATCTCGACGAGGCAACACATCTCGACAGAACACCGGATCCGGATCCTGTGAAAAACCCTATTATCCTGCCGGATCCGGAACCGGATCTTGGATCCTGTGCATCTCTACAACTTACTAATAGTTAGAAATCTAGGCCGACTAGGTCCTTACTATATTGGTAATTGTGAATACATGCCTAACAAATGTTTGCGTAGTACATACCTTATGAGTTATTTACAGGCATTAATGTTGTATGTAGATGTAACGCTAAAATAAAGTGTTACAGAAAGGTAGCCTTATCCCTTGACAAAGAAATTGAAAAAAATGTTTGCCTTACAGACTGTGCCAGCCCAGTGGACTGAGCTACTAATGACATCATAGAAAAGCAGGGGGCTGTGTGAGGGGCTGATAAAGAAATGCCCCGGCTGGTATTTGGTCCCAGTTCAGCCTTGGACATTATATTTTATTTAAATGCATTTTTCAAACCAGTATTTTTGTATTTTATTTTGATACATTTTATGACCAAGCATTTGTATTTTGTATCAAAATACTTTAGGATGTAGGCTATTTGTGCCCAGTTCTGTGTGTGTGTGTGTGTGTGTGTGTGTGTGTGAGAGAGAGAGAGAGAGAGAGAGAGAGAGAGAGAGAGAGAGAGAGAGAGAGAGAGAGAGAGAGAGAGAGAGAGAGAAACGGAGACGCAGACAGGAGACATCTATCTGAATCTTGGCACACTTAAGATGTTTTTAATGTCTGGGTAAATGTTGTTTAATTTCATTTCCCCTTTCATGTTGTCTGTTTTGTTTTCGCCTAAAGACACATCTAGTGATTAACATCTAAAAAAAACCCAACAATCAAAAACACAAGTCATAAGAAGCTGTCATCGTTGACATCCTTGTGTAAACAGAAACATGCACATCTTCAACTAACTGCACATCTTCAACAGCGTGTTAGATTCTGCTAAGGGCAAATGAGAAGATCTGGCCAATTTCTCAGCTTAGGATCTGAGCGCACTAATTACCGCATGAGCAAGGGCAGCTGATCCCACAAGTCCTGCTGAGGCTAAATTTGAAAGTTGAGTTTGTCCAGGAAGGAGAGAACTTTAATTGATGACAGTCTGATTGCCCTTTACTCCATGTAGTCTCATTATGAATTTGCAGTTGTTCCAGGCCTATGTAACTTGATTATGCAGCAGCTTCCACAGTTCATAAAAAAAACGGAACTCAGCACTGTGGGACAATTTAACGTGCAACTTGTCCATCTCTTTCACATAATGAGTAATGCGTAAAATGTCAAGGCCACTATAAAATAGACCTGAGTGGATGATTTCATCCTTTCTTTGTTTTTTTGTGTCCGCTGAGGATAATGGTTGGATTCTGTGCACATTTTCAGAGGGCTAACAATTGCCGTCTGAAGTAATTGAATTCACCTCTGTCCTTTTGGTGGAGCGACCTTGCTCCGCCAGAAAAAAAATATATAGTGTCAGCCTTTGATGAACAGAGCCAATAAAAAGCCTGTTGACATTTGAAATAAAATAATAAGTGGCCGTAATTTCACCTGCCCACCGCCATTTACATGCAGAACACAGATTTAATGGTAACAACAAGCAGAGGGTTCGGTCGGAAGAGCGGAGGGGAGTTGTCATGGTCACCAATGTGAAAGGTTTGACGAGAATGTTTTCGAGAGAAAAAAAACACGGTGGCATTACAAATGGCGTGCGGAGTGATCCAGAGTTTGAGGGGGCCGTGTTTTCCTGAACACTGAAAATAAACAGTTGCAGATCAGCTTCTGAGCGTGACTGTCTGCCCTATCAAGAGGAGCTTATGTGAGGCAATTAGAGTGTCATTTGTGCTGAAACCAGACACTCTAGCAGCCTAACAGCAATGCTGGTCTCTGAGCCGGTGGGGTATTAAGTCTGAATCATAACATGTAGCAAGCGCTATGACTACATTCCCCCTTTCTTCACACATATCTGCCCTGTGCCATTGAGAATGGTGTCCTGTTGGTAATTAGCACAGTGCATCCTTCCTCATTACTCATAAATCTGATTTTAACTGGCCAACAAGAATTAATTTTCGTATAACTGAGTTACTGTAATCTGCAGTGGGTATCTGACACGCTGAGAGGATTATTTTTGCCCATGCCTATCTATATCTCCCTGGTTGTGTGTGTGTGTGTGTGTGTGTGTTTGTGTGTGTGTGTGCGTGTGTGTGTGTGTGTGTGTGTGTGTGTGTGTGTTTGTGTGTGTGTGTGCGTGTGTGTGTGTGCGTGTGCGTGCGCATGCATTTGTGTGTGTGCGTGTGTGTGTGCACGTGTGTGTGTGTGCGTGTGCGTGCGCATGCATTTGTGTGTGTGCGTGTGTGTGTGCACGTGTATATGCACGTGTATGTGTGTGTGTGTGTCCGCGTGCGTGCGTGCGTGCGTGTGTGTGGTGAAGATGCCGTGCAGATAACTGGAATTACATCAACTTTGCTGAAAGAGGAGAACATGGCACACTTTGCTGACAATCAATGGCCGAAGGCTAATGTATATCTGGGCATACCCTGCTGAAAAGGCAGAAGCATGGAATCTGCTGGTATTATACCAGTTGACAAACCTGACAGAATGTATTGATCTAATGTTTAATTGACCTGTCTTCTCAACTGTAATGTGATTTGTAAATGACCTTAAAGCTATGAGAAGAAGAAAAAAACGAGTTGGCATTTTCACTGTGTTGTGAACACAGATGGGAGTGAGGTGTAGTGGAGAGAGCAACAAAAAGCAGCTACAGTTAAGTCACTGATTCTCAGTAAGTAACTTTTCACACATATCGTTAATAGGCCAGCTTTCATGTCCCTTGGTGTCTGTCTATCATACCAGAGCTGCTGTAGGGTCATGGGCCCAGACCTGGCCAGGACTATGCAGGAAGACCTTGGTTGAACAACAGTAGCACTGCAAATTTGTGGTGTCTTGAATAGCATTCCACAAAGCACCCACTGCCACCTCCCATGTCCAATTAATTTGAAGGCATCCTTAGCTTGAAAAGTCCCAGACAACTCTCGACATTCAAGACAGTTTTTTTGGACTGGTGCTGGTAGAATGCGTTTCAGTTTTAGGACTATGTCTCGAGCTTTCCTTTTTGTCACAGTGGCTGTTCAGACAGCTCAGTTTGGCAAGAGGAATTATTTATTCCGCTCTGTATTCCATCCAGTAGAGACGAGCGTTGCATAACGTGTCACTCAGAATTTGTCTCTTGCATGTGATCAACCTTGATGTTTTTTAATCTAAATCAGATCAAATAATCTCTCGGCAACCGAAAATGGCACATCATTTGTTTGTCTCCCTGTTTATCTCTTCTGCCAGACGTGATGGTGGCAGCAATCTTCGATCATATCCAAATGCTGCTCATGTTTTGATGCGGTAAATGTGATCCTCACTTCAACGAACCACCACTCCTAAACTCAACACAATAAAAGTGAGCGACAGATTCTGCCATGGATACTGTAGGACCTTGGTCTTCATTTCCCTCATCCCCTCCCTTGTCCTCCGTCTGTGTTCTACCTCTCTCTTTTTCTTCGCCCGCTGAGGATGTGGTATCTCGTTTGAAGGCAAAATGCATTATTAAAACCACACGGCACACTCCGCTGAGATTTTGTATTCCCTGTATGGGACCGCCAGTGGATTCAGCTGGCCTTCAAGGAGGCGTCATCAGGGGATGTGCCAGCTCTTGTGAGCCACCGACGCACCAGGGTTTGAAGCCTAACAGGTTACTGTCCCCGAGGCCACATCCCAAAAGGACGGCAAGGGGTTGGGTAGGCCTGCCTCTCTCTCTCTCTCTCTCTCTCTCTCTCTGTCCTTCACATGCTCTCTGAGAGGGGGAAGAAAACTTCACAGGTGATCTGTGGCGTTCCTTTGTGTTACTGTTGTATAATTTCCACGGGCGTAGTGCTGCTCCATTTCCTTTGCTTTTCCCCTTCCCTTCTCATGCTATTCTTTTATCCTTTGCTCTCTCATCTTGTCCCGTCTCCACAGGAATTTGTGTGTTTTACTCATTATTCTCCTCTATCCATCTCACCGCCATGTACCATCCAGGAGTTGCTCTGCTGTAACATAGCAAGGGAACAACACATGTGAGCTTCCTCTTCCATGTGCAAGCCAATCTGTCACTCAGATTATGCAGGTCAAAGTCCCTGATCTCTTCTCTACAGCCCTTACTTGGGGAAAAAAACCATGGGCGCCAGGAACTCTCTTGCCAGGGGTCAAAGTTGCTGTGTGTGATCTGTCGGTCTTGTCACCACTTATAGCACGTGGCGACGTCCAAGGTGAGATACCACCTTCTTCCTCCATAAACTTTGCAACGGAAGTGAACTGTTAGAGGATATGTGCTCTCAAGCCTGAGCACCTTGCAAGCAGGCCTCATTCTGCATTCCATCTCTGTACAGGATTTATCTTTATTTCCACATGTGCATCATGCATTTTGTATGAATGTAATGTACAGGGAGAATTTTAAATGATCCGGCACCTAAGTTAATAAATTATACAAAGCCCAGTGTGTATTTCTGCGCTTGTTCAAACACAATGAAAATGTTTATCATGATGAAAAGCTAAATATGTAAATAAGTCACGTATGTCTCATCTACCATTTCCTGAATACAAATTATAGAATATACACTAATGTGCAATACATGCGCGTTTAAAGTGCGTTTACACGTAGTAGTTCTACAAAAGACACATAAATTACTGCTCATTTCAATATGAAAAGGTACTGACGCTCACCAGCTTTGAAGAAATATGTGAGATTGTATTGACCAACATCAAAATGCATAGCTTCACCATGGGCTCTTCATGGCATACCGTAGCACCATAATCAAAGCGCTGAACAAAAAAAAGGTACATTGGCTTCACATAAAAAAGGGATCCCTGATAGGCAGAGACTTCATATTGTATAGCCGATACAAAACAGCATCACTAACTTGTTCCATTTGACCTTGTGCTTAGAATGATGCACCCAAGTAGATGGAAGCTCTGCTGAGGATTATCCAGCTTTGTAGTCAGCAGTGAATTGCAGTTCCACGCAAAAGCTTCAGCAGCTCCCTGTAGCACAGAGGGATACATTACTACAAAGTATTTAATGGCGGTGCTTCTTTTGACATGGATATTGCTTCTATTTGTTTCACTGCCGACCCATGGTCCTCAATCAGCAGTGGTGTAGTCTACGTAGAACGCGGGTATACAGAGTACATTGTGTGTATGTACATTGTGTGTATATGGAAACAGACGAATGAATGAATGAATGAATGAATGAATGAATGAATGAATGAATGAATGAATGAATGAATTGTACCAGGGACAAAACAGAATTTCAGGGACATGTAAGGGTAATGTGAAGATTATGACTATTAAAGCAAGCATTCTTAACATATCAAACAATCATCCTGGCTTGGTTTCAAAATATGAAAGTCAGAGGTTTAAAATAGAAAAGATGGTAACAGAAGGCAGATCCAAAAAAACAGCTTTTACACCAAAAAATAGATTTTTTTTTTACAAAGGCCTGAAAAAAATAGAGACATTTTGCCAAACCAAATGTCCATGAAGTAAACAATATTTCAAACTTTAAAAGATGGGAATGCTGTTGAACAGGTGGTTGACAGCAAAAATATGAATACGCTGAAATAAGGACGTAGTTGAAGAAACAAAAACACCTGGGGAAAAAAACTAAACAAATGACAGACCCGCCTGGGACATGAAGACATTACTAGAAGGAGCATAGCAGCAAAGTAGAACAACAGACAGACATCTTGCCACGTGTATCTGCTTATTATAGTACCTTCATTTGGTGTGGATGCCATTTAATGTCCCTGGGGGGAGATAGGCTTCTTTGTATTCAACAAGGTCTGCGTGACACTCATTTCTTTTCTGATCTTCCTCAATCTCCTGCCCGGGCTGCCTTTCCTTCAAAGGGGGGCCTGTTCCTGTGTCTTACCAAATCCAAAACAGCCTCTGTCTCCCCTGATGCAGGATGTGATGTTATGGTATCATTCTTCCCATTGCCCTATTCATTTGGTGGTTCTCGACCTTTAGCCTGATTATCATCGACTTTCAATCTCTTCGAGACTTGGTCTGACCAAGAGCATAATAATTAGCATTTCCCAAACACCATGATTGACAAGCCTCCCTTGGTTTGCTAATGGTTGTTTGCTTCCCAACAAAGTGGGAGGAGTTCCCGATTTTTCGGGAGCTCAGAAAGTACTTGCATTGCTCTTGACCTGACGAGTAGCAACACTGAAGGTGTTGTGTCACTAGGAGGGCACGGCCTGGCTACTACCTTAACCCCTCATGCCCAGCCCAACCCACGTTTCTTGTCTGGGGCTTTCCTCGCAGAACCCAGAGCAAGTCGCAGCAGCGCAGAAACTTTTCCATCCTGTGCAGCAGCCAAGTCACCCTGTCGGGTGATATTTCTGGGGCCAGGGAGGCCTGCATCCATATCAATCGGCTACGGCGATGAATAATGCAGAGCCTGGTGCTCCCTGGCATCCACATAACTGAGCCTCCTCAACACGATTAGATCACATCAATATGTGTGAGTGTTTGAGTCTCTCTTTCTCTTTCTCTTTCTCTCTCTCTCTCTCTCTCTCTCTCTCTCTCTCTCTCTCTCTCTCTCTCTCTCTCTCTCTCTCTCTCTCTCTCTCTCTCTCTCTCTCTCTCACTCTCTCTCTCTCTCTCACTCTCTCTCTTTCTCTCTCAGACAGAGACAAAAAGATAGACAGGAAGAAGAGGAAGGATAGATACACACAGAGACAAGCATAGATGGAGACACAGCAATGGAGTGAGAGTAATGTTATTTTTCCAATTGCACCCTACGTGCCCACCTTTGCTTTTAGCGAAGGTAAGAAAAGGCAATAATAAGGAAAAATAGAGAGGATCACAAGGAAGTACTGGAAGGGAAAAGAACGGGAAAAAAAGATTTTGATACGATCAAGTTTTATGACACTTCACACACAAAACGGCAAATTACCTCAAGGACTTCTGTGTGTGTGTGTGTGTGTGCGTGTGCGTGTGCGTGTGCATGTGTCCGTGCGTGCGTGCAGGGCCGGTTATAAGCATAGGCCGGCTAGGCGGTCGCCTAGAGCGCAATGTGAAGAAGGAGCGCCGAAATGGCGCTCTCCGATGCGTAATTTTGCGATATGGAGGTTTTTTTATGAAGTCGCAATCAACAAAGCGGCGAAAGCGCTCCTCACGGCAAAGCGCCCCTCAGCCAATAGTAATATCGCTTTCAACTGTCTCTGGGAAGTCTGTGAACCAATTAACAGACAGTCCTGAGAAAGGGGGCGGGACGAGTGACAGCGTGCGATCTATTTTGAATTTGGAGACTCATTCGAGAGACAGAGGGCAAGCGTGAACAGCAATGCTGCTCTGCTGGGTGGAGAATTGTTATGTTCTCATTAAACCAGTCATTGCATGATGCAGGAGTTGCAGAGGGTGTTTTGGAAGTATGTGATTTAATCAGCAACCGTTTGTGATCATGTAAAGCCTAATAGTTATGAGGCTACTGTTTGGAATTAGAGGGAAAAAGAGCTTTGCTTTTGATCTGAGAAATCGCTAGTTAGCATGCTAACTTTAGCCAAGTATGCCAAGCAATGAAATCCAGTAAAGTAGCTGTTAGTAGCCTACTCACTAACACCCACCTGACATCATAATACTTGCTTAGGTTGACCAGCAATGTAAAGTAAGACTGGTGCCATGTTTAAAACAAGTTTAGCTGCCATATCTCCTTCCATCCACTTGAATGAATTACCTGCTTGTTGTAAGCTTAAAAAAAAACATTGTTTCCAGACCAGAATGACATATAGGCCTCCATTAATCATGTAACAGAACCACGCACAGCATGTTTTCATGCTGAGTGATGTAGTATTGCAGACAAGTGAGGCTATTTACTATATTTTGTATATTATGAAATTCAAAAGCGTGACAGCTTTTCTCCCTTTCTCTCACCCTGTCCCTCCAGTTCAAACACATAGATAGCCCCCTTCTCATTCTCCTACTCACAAATGCACCACTATTTCCAGTACAGAAATGAAATTGGTTTGGAATCATAGACAGCACAAATGTGTAGCTTATTAAAATTGTTATGCTGCCATGCTTTGTGATGCTGTAGGTAGTGTAGATAGGCTATCAATGCAGACCTCCTTGGTAGGCCTATTGTCTACACATGCATTTGACATGCAAATGTACTGTACCACTCTCCTGGCATTTCAATTCCATTTTACAGTTCAAACACATTGATAACCTCCCTCTCATCTGGGGTTGGGGGCACCACCACCATTACATCCAAGACACCACACAGTGAAGGTACTTTCATGCGACTCAATCTGATGTGATCGTCGGCTGTCCAAAAGAACCAGAAATCCATTTGATGCAAAACAGTTATTGTTCTTGATGCTATTTAGTTAAGCTTACTACCAGTATTACTCTTGTGTTCTGTAAGGTATAAAAAAGAGAGGGGGGGGGGGCAGAACTCAAACTCGCCTAGGGCGCCAAATAAGCCAGAACCGGCCCTGTGTGTGTGTGTGTGTGTGTGTGTGTTTGAAGTGTGGGTTGAAGTACCACACCAGTTCTCCTCAGCTCACGGTATGAGTTTTTTAAGTCTTCTGTTAATCATCTCCCTCCCCAGAAGCACGTTCATCTAAGAACTCACAAGCCCATTACTGCACCAGCAGGACATCCACAGGCTGCTTGCTATGATCTTTCTTTTTCTCTGCCTCTCTCTCTCTCTCTCTCTCTCTCTCTCTCTCTCTCTCTCTCTCTCTCTCTTTTTTTTTTTTTCTTTGTGCACGCCTGCATCGCATGCAGTTGCAATCACATTCATGACACAGCACACATGTATCCGCCATTTGTTAGATTGAGTAGATTTGTTAGACCTCTGAAGTGGTCTATTCTCCTTTATTAAAATGTATACAATTATGTCCAAATCCCAAAATGCTTATTGGCAACCCAACAAAACACTTGTGTGGCTGACTTTATGCCATTGTTTATTCTAAATGTGATTCAAACATTTATATAATAAAACTGACGTCTACCAAGAGCTGCTGTGTCCAGCATGACATAATTACAAAACTGTTTGAAATATAGCTCTGAGTTGGAAAATTAATCTTTGTATGTCTATTGTTTGCAAATACCTTAACAAATGGACTGACAAATATTTGTGCAAACAATTATTCATCAGTGAACAGTAATACCCCTCTTTATGCCTTCAATTAACAAAGCAAGGGTTCTCTTTCGGTCGACTTCACTTGACATCTCACTATGGGTAACGCTTTCTATGTGACCATTTGCCGAAGCTCTCTTTCAATCATGCCACCTGACTAATGAGCTATTCTGTTCTCTCTTCGCCCATGGCATTACCAGCATCCTGCTTTGATCCGTTTACCAGAATACGCAGAAAAAGTCAGTGCACAGACTTTCAGGATTGACAGCTCCACTTAGTCGAAAGAGTCTCACTCTGACAGATTATTTCGTATTTCGTGCCGTCTTTTTGTTTTTTCATTCGCAAAACAGTGTTTCCCCCTTATCAAACTTTTCTGCTGACTTACTGCTAGCCACTAGCCTGTTAGCAAGTCTTAGCTGCGCTAACTAGCACTGCTACATAGCTATCTTAGCTTAGCTATCTTAGCTCAGCATATCTCACTGATTGCACCCGACCAGCTATTCTCAGAGCAACGATGCAGCCCTTGAGGCCAGTCTTTTTTATTTTTTAAATATTCTTTTTATTATTTTTTGCTTTTATTTTTGACGGGGCAGAAGAGGAGAGACTGGAAATGAGTGGGGAGAGAGAGATACGGGGAAGGACCGGCAAATGACCCGGGCTGGAATAAGTCCCGGCTGGCCAGTACAGTAACCCAGTGCCCTACCTTTAGGCCACCGCAGGGCCCTCTTCAGGTGGGAAAAGGATCCTCCTCGTTCGTGCCCGACGGCTGCAGATTCAGCATTGCTGCAAATGACACCGACGTCTTCTGTACCGTGTGTCTCGGATACCAGCGCACCCTCAAGGGTGAGAGGGTGGCAGCAAGGTTGGGGGTGCCCTGGCCCACCCCACCCCTGACCCCACATCATTCATTCCTGGATGGCCGCTACCTCCCGCTGACGGCACTGGCCGAACAGTCGCCTGTCGCCTTTCCCAGACACCATGGATGACCTCACCAAAACCTGGGCAAACCCGTTTTCAGTGACAGTTACCATAGATAGATTTCCAGGCAACGTCACTATGCCTGCAACTAACGGCAACTGCGCATGCGAGGGGCAGAAAGCCGCGCAGTTCACTGTTGTTTTCTATCGACGCTGACACCGCTAGATAAAATGACAAGGAGTTGTTGTGTGGTGGATTGTACAAATAGAGCCGGAAAGGGGGTCCGTTTATTCAATATACCAAGGTCCAAGCATCCATTCGCCAGAAATCGACGAAGGTTATGGCTTCAAGCTATAAAGAGGGCGGATTGGGGCACGGATGGTCCACAAGGAGACGAGAGTGTCTGTAGTGCCCATTTCATTTCTGGTAAGTGTTGTGTTGCAGCTGATTATTTGTGTAATAATTGATCTATAAGTTTGTGAAAGCGACTATTGTGGTCTATGGCGTGTTGGTACTAATCCCTTTGCCTGCAAACAGTTAATGATAAGCAGGTTGTAGGTGAGTGAGGCTGTGGTAATTTCAATTTAAACTTAGCTATCGGTAGCATGCTAGCGGTAGCGTCAGCTATTTTAATGTCCTTTTTTTACTGTCCTTTCTTACTGAATATCCAGTCCTTGTTCATGTTAATCAGTCAACTTCACAATTGTTACTTGTTGTGAAGTAGACTGAATTCGTTTGGGCAGTGAAGTAGTTGGTAACCCAGCACTTCACAAAGCAATGTGTTACTGTTAGCTGATGTTGCTATTCCTTGCAAGCAGTAGCTAATGTTGCTGTGTTACATGTCAGTCTGTAATTAATTCTGGAGCAGCAAAAATCAACCATCTTCCATGGAAATTGTAAATGAACATTGAGTGAACAGTGAAGTCTTTTCAACATAGAAAAACAATATTGCAGCTGGTTCGTTGACTTAAGTGTCACGTTACAGACATCCCATAGCCTGGTTCAGGGAGTCTGCTTGACATTGTTAACTAGCTCTGTCTGGAGCCTACTCAATGATGTCCGCGACGCGAGTCTGGGGAAAATATCTAGTTTTATAAATGCTAGAGTTTACAGGAAAGATGATTCTTCCTTCATCGTGCGTGGACTTAGAGCTAGATTAGACTGCGCACTGTGCACAGATTACCAAAATTGTTACAGGACAGAAAAGCATAACCTGCACTCACTCTGTTTCAAAGCTTTTGCTCGGTTCAGAAGTCGAGTTGTCAAAAAAAAAACGTTCTTGGGGTGACGGGGTGATGCTGTCTATCTTACAACCACTAAGTTAACTTGATGTTACAGAAATCACAATATGACTCCATAGGAAATACATAATGTGACCAACATGATGAATTGGTGAATTTTACAAGGCAAGCAGTTATCCCCTAAAGATTGAAAGATGCTTTCATTCCTCAGGGGAGCCATCGCTGGAGTATGATAGCCCAGATTTTGTGCCCTCCATATTCCCTCATAATCGCATCACCAGAGATGGGACAGCAGCTGTTTTAAGGTATGTAGTTGTTGGTGTAATCCTTATGTAACCGAGGGTAGGTTGGAGATCTTGGTAAATGTGTGTGTTTTTAAAGACTACTAGTGATGGGCAAGTGAAGCTTTGTTGAAGCTCTGAACCATTTGGCACATTGGACTGAGCTCCTACTTTTGCACACTAACTTCCAGACATTTGACATTTTGGGCTACTGATGAGGCAGTTGAGGTAGACGACATTACAAAGGCTGCGATGCCACATTTATTTATTCATTCATTTATTATTAGGCTATTTTTTGGGCGATCAGAATAAAGCGTTGCTGAACATTAATGTCTTCTCCTTGTTGTGTTCATAACTTATGATGATGTTGTCTACTTGTCAATCAAGTGGGACTTATAGGCCTAATGACAGTCAATAAAATATCTGGTTCAACATGTAGGCCTAGCAGCACAGCATCACTCTGCTAACAAGACAAGAACAGTGCAAGTTTATATATATATGTATGTGTGTGTTTACACTCCTTAATGTCTTTCTTTATTGTAGGTTTGCACGAAAGGCGAGGCGCGAAGATCGAGGTCCCCCTACTGATGGACAGACAGAACCGACCGTTATGACCTACCATGAATTGTCTGCAACAGGTATGTAACATTACTTCTATAAATCATACAACAGAGATGGCTTAACGGTGTACTGAAGGCCACTAACCCCACATTGCTCCAGGGACCGTAACCAATACCCTGTAAATTACTGTAAGTCGCTTTGGATAGAAGTGTCAGCTTAATAGAAGTACTTGTCTTCTGTATTGCACAGGTTGGGACTTGGGATTACCATTGTGAATGCTGTAATTTCGCAACACTGTCTTACTGCTAAACCACTACCGTACATTTCCATCAATACCCTTTGTGGTCAGCATGCAAGATGAGTTTTGTTTCTATATGGCTCTGATGCCATACACACTGTTGACGTCTGTGTGTGTGTGTGTGTGTGTGTGTGTGTGTGTGTGTGTGTGTGTGTCCTTGTGTAGAAGAGATTGCAACCGAGCAGCCACCTGAAAAGCCACTGGAACAACAGTACAGAGAGTTGCTTCAGGATTATTCGGCACTGAAAGAAGAACTGGAGGCTGTGCGGGAGGAGAATCGTCAGCTGAAGGACAATCTCAAAAAATCACAATTTGGGTTTGATGCCATTTCACCTAGGGCTTTTTGTTTCTTTACTGGTCTTCGTTCAGTAGGGCTATTTCTTTGGCTTTTAGCTATTCTGAAAAGGAGTACCTCGATCACACTTCGTGGCGGGTTAACCTGGGAAAATAATTTCCTAATCGTATTGATGAAAATTAGGCTGGGCCTATTAAACAGGGACATAGCGTACCGATTTGGCACTTCCTTCACAACGGTTTCGCGCATTTTAAGGGAGTGGATACCTTTACTGTCATCCACACTGAGACCTATGATTGTTTGGCCAAGTAAAGAGAAAATAAGGGCCAAGTTACCCAGAGTCTTTAAACCAAAATACAAGAACTGCAGGTGCATCATCGACTGCACAGAAATATTCATTCAGCGAACATTCAATATGACGGCAAGATCGGAAACATGGTCTAATTATAAGCACCAAAACACCATGAAATATCTCATCGGAATTACACCTACAGGTTCAATTTCATTTCTTTCAGATGGTTGGGGTGGTCGGGCCTCTGATAAACTAATCACTATTGATTCAGGGTTTTTAAAGAAAGTTGACCCAAAGGATGAGATACTGGCTGACAGGGGATTCCTCATCCGTGAGGAATTGGCCATGGTTGGGGCGACCCTCAGAATCCCTAGTTTTACAAAGAGCAAGTCCCAATTGTCTGGTAGATGCGTTGACACATCCCGGCAGCTGTCCCGCGTGCGAATCCATGTTGAACGCGTTATTGGACAACTAAAACAGTTCCTCATACTTAACACAGTCATACCAATTAGCCAGGTTGACCTTTTGGATGACGTTATTGTTATTTGTGCAGCTCTCACTAACAAAAAGAGGTCTGTGGTTCCCCTGAAAAGATGAAATGTTTTGCTTGTATAAAGACCCGATTCACTGTGTCTGTAATTCATGAACACACTTTAATTTTACATTTTAATAACTATGTAGTTGAATGTCACACAATGAAATGAACAAATGAAAATGAAAATGAAATGCAACGCATTAACAAATGAAATGTTAGTTACAAATGATCCGTTGAAAATGTTACCATTGTCACTCTTTCTTGTGAAATTAATAAATGTTTTTTTCATTAATATAGTGCATTTTTTCTTTTTCTTGTTTTTAAAGGGTTATGTCACGTAACATGACAAAGGTGTACTGATCTATTTTCTATTATACAAAATCACAAGAAAAGCACAAGAACTCCACAAAAAAAATGTGTGTCACATGTGCTAAACCGGTTTGCTTTTTTCATAGATATAATTGACACTTAAGTTGACTGTCGCAGACTAGCCTTGACATCCACTTGTCCATCCAATTCTTTGTTTTCCTCACAATTGCCACACATGTGTAATGAAACTGCTGGCTGCAGTGACTGCGTGTTATCATTTTTCCAAAGCTTTGCCTTTTGCCTTTTGCTCAGGTGACTTCGGCTAGCAGTGGATCATGTTTCCGGCAGATAAGCTCTGGGAGGAGGTGGTTCATAAAAAACACCTCTGCCTTTGGTAGAGTCTCATCCAGAAATTTTGTGTCGACTAAGACCCTATGGGTCACTGTGTTTTCTTTTGTCCAAACCATGAAATCACATATGCCCAACTGACACACGTACATATGGAGTTGCACCTGACAGTAGTAAGGGTGTTTTTTTTCTCAACTCCAGATTGGTGTCGAGGCAAAAGTCAGCATCATTTTCTGAATCCTGCAGTCCCTCCCTGTATTTAAAGGGGCACTTTATCTCAAGCACACCACTTCCACAACAATCGCATGACCAGAACCCATCAGGAGTGGCAGCCAGATACGGCTGGTCTGCCTTTACAGTCAGACCCACGTGTTTGAATTTGACATTTCTATGCTCCCTTTCCATTTGATTTATGTATTCCTGTCGTGCTGTCCCCTCCATCTCCCTTCCCCACAACACAGCTGGCACCGAAAGTGGTTTGTCATTGTATTGCATGATCTTTTAAACCAGATTGTCAGGAGAGGTTTGTTGGCATGTTATAACACGGTAAAAAGTGCTCCCTGTTACCCGCCCTGCCCTGTGTATATTCCATGCAACACATTCACTCTGCTGATTTGTGACATATTGGAGCCTCTCCGTTTGGTCAGATGTAACATTTTGTTTAATCTCTTCATAGGTGACCTGACACTTTCTTTTCAGGTCAGCTGGTGACAGCTCCCTAGCAGCTGGCTCATACACAGCAGTTAATGGCTCAGGGATTTCAGGGTCACCCTCAGAGGCAGTGTCTGTGTCAGAAGTCACTTCTGTATCGAGTGCTGTAAAGAGAACAGCATCAGGGCAGATCTCATGGAGACCCCGGAGGTCCTCAGATGAAATGTCTGTGTAAGAACATGATATGGTCACAAGAATTGCAGTTTAAAATATACAATATGCCTGTAAATGGTAATATAAATAGCATGTATTATTTGTTATTCACACATTCACATAACATTTGTTATTTGTAGAGGTATTGGTCATCATCATGATCATCCCTGTAATCATATGGCCACAGATGTCTCATGAATAATAATAAGTATTTTTTTAATTATTATTAGTAGTATTATTAGTATTATTATTATTCCTATTATACACAGGAAAGGTGCAACAACTGCAGCTTGTTCTAGGGCAGTCAATTTCACATGTTCAGGTGTGAAATCTAAAAAGTAACAGCAACAACACATCACATGACCTACATCACATGACTTGCACGTGTGTCATTCAGCTGTCAAACGCTTAGGTCTACTGCAGCTTTGTAAAAAGCACCATCGGGACTTTCAAGATCACATTGACAGGAGTATGACGTGGAAATATGCTTCTGGAGAATCTAATGTCAATTTGACCAGGGCCAAAACGTACATGTCTCATAGATGGAAGACAGGACGTGAGGGATACCTGGTATGTCCTGTGGTCGCGCACGATGCTTTTGGGGCGCAAGTGCGGTCTGGTGCCTTTTGGGTCGACTGAAGTTTATCTCTTTCAATTTCTTTGGCTCAACGTGCTTCCATGATAAATCACGCCACTGGTTGGGCCTGGATGTACATGCAATCTCCTCCTCAAATCTCCCTGACATCTCCAGTTGGCGCATTATGGCAGCAGCATGACTACAGCAAGAGGCGAGGCTAGTGGAGTAGATTGACGACCGTGTGAGTGACACAACTACATTTGCTGTGCTTTGTTTTCTATGTTATAGGCTAACATTTTGACAGGCTTACCCTGCCATGCATGTGCAGTTGGCTGTGAGGATATACCTTGTGGCCTTATTGATATAGACCCAGGCGTCATAGGGTTTGGATTTTTGGCTTTGCCGTTGACTTGGTAGCACGTAGGAGCGTACAACAACAAACTCAGGTGTAGCATCATAACATTTTAGTGTTTGTAGGTTTCCACACAACACATAATTGTAGGCATCCAGGGACTTGAAAGCCCTGATCTTTTCTTTAGTGTAAACACTTGGCGTGTCAATGAGGTATGAATAAATATCCTGCCATATCAATGTTGGCCATGACTCTCGATCCTCTCGCCACTGATCTGAAGTAACTGTGTATGGGTCCGGCAAGATGGTGCCGTTTTTTAGTGTTATTTTTTTAAAATAATCCTCCCGATCACTGACACTCAGACTACCATCATAATCCATTTCCCTCTTCCTGTTTATGTACAGTATTTTGTGACAGTGTGTACATCATCGGTAATCACAGCAGGTGGTTGTAAGGTAATGCTACATCACTCGGGCAATGTAGCAAGCAAGCATTTAATGACAAACACATCGTCAAAGTACGCAGACAAAGACACAATATGCAAAAATATGTTTATGTACATGTTGAAGAGTTGTGTACACGACTTTTTGGCTATAAAAAAGTTACATTTTAGACAAGCCACTGGCAACAAATGATCATTTACATAACGGCTTTCTTTTGTTTACTCTATGCGGAGCGGTAGCTTTTTGCCCCTTGGTGTCGTGCGCAGGTGCATTGTTGGTAAACAAGAAATCTATGTATACAGGGGTTCTACTCGCTGGATATGGAGGACATGCACCGAGGTTAGGACAGTATGCCACCCGTGGAACCACAGCTTACCCACCACCTTGCGCCTGCCCCGGGCAGTGTGGGCCTCCCCTGGGCAGTGTGGGCCTCCCCTTCACTGCCCCCAAGCTCCCAGCTAAGGTGGAACGGCTCACGGTATCTCTCTGGGAGAAGGCCTACTGGATGGATGGAGGCAAGGTCTTCTCTTCCATTAAAGTCTGTTTGGCGGCCATTTCTTTTTTTTTAAAGATATTTTTTGGTCTTTTTGACTTTATCCATGATAGTACAGTGCAGATGGAGACAGGAAGCGAGTTGGGAGAGAGAGACGGGGAAAGGTTGGCAAAGGACCGGGTCGGGAATCGAACCCGGGTCGGCTGCATAGCAAACGAGTGCCCTACCATTTGCGCCACGGTAGGGCCTGGTGGCCACTCCTGCGTGCCATGTAAGCATTGGTACCGCAACATTGGATGCCCGGTTCTAAGACAGACGATACTCCCATGGGATATCTCCTTAGTACTGGAGGCTTTTCTACGAGCCACTGCAGGAAGTGCACTTGGCAATTCTCTCCATTAAAACGCCCTTCTCCTCGCTCTGGCGACCATGAAGCTTGTTAGTGAATAGCATGCCCTGTCAGTGAACTCTGCTTGTGCACAATTCGCGGACCACGATGCTAAGGTCACGTTGAAGGTGAACCCTGCATTCGCTCCTGCATTCCAAGATCATGAACGCTTTCAGCCGTGAGCCTGTGGAGCTGCCAGCCTATTGCGCACCACCTATCACCTTCACGGAACAGAGGTGTCAAAATTGTTTGTGCCCTGTCCGTACGTTACGCATCTATATGAACAGGACCGAGCAACTGTTTGTCTGCTTTGCCAACCACTCTAGGGGGCTGGCACTGTCTAAGCAGAGATTGTCACAATGGCTTATTCGGGCCACCGCCCTGTCCTGGCTTATGAGGCAAAGGGGCACCAACCCCCAGCTCATATTAGGGAACACTACCAGAGCAGTCTCTACATCCTGGCCCCTCTTTCAGCGTGTTGCAGTAGTTGAGGTGTGTTGAGCGGCTGGCTGGGCCAACCCGGACACTTTCGTTAAGTATCACCGTTTGGATGTGACTGTGCCACCCCTAGAACATAACATGACTGTCTCTAATGGGTTTGGGGATGGACTGGATCTATCCATCGTGAGGGGCCCTCTGGGAGGTGTTCTTTTTCCCTGCATGTTCTGTGTCTGGCAGGCAATCTGGAGTGATTGCACAGATCCATAGTGAGATGTCGAGTGAAGTCGACCAAAAGGGAACTATAGGTTACGTCTGTACCCACGGTTCTCTGAAGGAGATGAACGAGACATCTCACCAAAGAACAGTTTATGCCCACGGGCTCAGAGAGATGGTTGCCTCAGAATAGCGAGTGCATCGGATGCATGCGCATAGCGGTTTTATACCACAGGGCGAGCCATAATTTACACGCAGCTCATTGGCCTGGTGGCATGATCGAAAGAGAGCTTCGGCAAATGGTCACACAGAGCGTGACCCACTGTGAGATGTCTCGTTCATCTCGCCCAGAGAACCAGGCTTACAGATGAAACCTATAGTTTTTGTGTTTTGTGTCTGCAAGCTTTTGTTCAAACCGTGTTTTTCCCCAAATGCCTCTTCCCCTGCTGCAAATGTCGCTTTTTGATGTGAGCAC